>NC_079212.1:56599253-56930824 GCF_029633865.1 Lampris incognitus
CATCATCTGTCACACTCATCACTGAGTCCACATCATCTCTCACACTCATGACTGATTCCACATCATATGTCACACTCATCACTGAGTCCACATCCCCTATCACACTCATCACCAAGTCCACATCATCTATCACACTCATCACTGAGTCCACATCATGTCACGCTCATCACCGAGTCCACATCCCCTATCACACTCATCACTGAGTCCACATCTCTCACACTCATCACTGAGTTCACATCATCTCTCACACTCATGACTGAATCCACATCATCTGTCACACTCATCACCGAGTCCACATCCCCTATCACACTCATCACCGAGTCCACATCCCCTATCACACTCATCACCGAGTCCACACCATCTGTCACACTCATCACTGAGTCCACATCATCTGTCACTGTCATCACCGAGTCCACATCATCTGTCACACTCGTCACCGCGTCCACATACCCTATCACACTCATGACAAAGTCCACATCATCAGTCACGCTCATCACTGAGTCCACATCAACTGTCACACTCATGACTGAGTCCACATCATCTCTCACACTCATCACTGAGTCCACATCATCTGTCACTCTCATCACCGAGTCCACATCATCTGTCACACTCATCACCGAGTCCACATCATCTGTCACACTCATCACCGAGTCCACATCATCTGTCACTCTCATCACCGAGTCCACATCATCTGTCACACTCATCACCGAGTCCACATCATCTGTCACTCTCATCACCGAGTCCACATCATCTGTCACACTCATCACCGAGTCCACATCATCTGTCACGCTCATCACTGAGTCCACATCATCTGTCACGCTCATCACTGAGTCCACATAATCTCTCACACTCATCACCGAGTACACATCATCTGTCACACTCATCACGAAGTCCACATCATCTATCACACTCATCACTGAGTCCACATCATGTCACGCTCATCACCGAGTCCACATCCCCTATCACACTCATCACTGAGTCCACATCTCTCACACTCATCACTGAGTCCACATCCCCTATCGCACTCACCACTGTGTCCACATCATCTCTCACACTCATGACTGAGTCCACATCATCTGTCACACTCATCACCGTATCCACATCATCTGTCACACTCATCACCGAGTCCACATCCCCTATCACACTCATCACCAAGTCCACATCATCTGTCACGCTCATCACTGAGTCCACATCATCTGTCACGCTCATCACCGAGTCCACATCATCTGTCACACTCATCACCGAGTCCACATCATCTGTCACACTCATCACTGAGTCCACATCATCTCTCACACTCATCACTGAGTCCACATCATCTGTCACTCTCATCACCGAGTCCACATCATCTGTCACACTCATCACCGAGTCCACATCATCTGTCACACTCATCACTGAGTCCACATCATCTCTCACACTCATCACTGAGTCCACATCATCTCTCACACTCATCACTGAGTCCACATCATCTGTCACACTCATCACCGAGTCCACATCATCTGTCACGCTCATCACTGAGTCCACATCATCTGTCACACTCATCACTGAGTCCACATCATCTCTCACACTCATCACTGAGTCCACATCATCTGTCACGCTCATCACCGAGTCCACATCATTTGTCACACTCATCACCGAGTCCAAATCATCTGTCACGCTCATCACCGAGTCCACATCATCTGTCACACTCATCACCGAGTCCACATCCCCTATCACACACATCACTGAGTCCACATCATCTGTCACACTCATCACCGAGTCCACATCCCCTCTCACACTCATCACTGAGTCCACATCATCTCTCACACTCATCACCGAGTCCACATCATCTGTCACGCTCATCACTGAGTCCACATCATCTGTCACACTCATCACTGAGGTCACATCATCTCTCACACTCATCACTGAGTCCACATCATCTGTCAAGCTCATCACCGAGTCCACATCATCTGTCACACTCATCACCGAGTCCACATCATTTGTCACACTCATCACCAAGTCCACATCATCTATCACACTCATCACTGAGTCCACATCTCTCACACTCATTACTGAGTCCACATCATCTCTCACACTCATCACCGAGTCCACATCTCTCACACTCATCACCAAGTCCACATCATCTGTCACGCTCATCACTGAGTCCACATCATCTGTCACACTCATCACTGAGTCCACATCCCCTATCACACTCATCACTGAGTCCACATCATCTGTCACGCTCATCACCGAGTCCACATCATCTGTCACACTCATCACCGAGTCCACATCATCTGTCACGCTCATCACCGAGTCCACATCATCTGTCACACTCATCACCGAGTCCACATCCCCTATCACACACATCACTGAGTCCACATCATCTGTAACACTCATCACCGAGTCCACATCCCCTCTCACACTCATCACTGAGTCCACATCATCTGTCACACTCATCACCGAGTCCACATCATCTGTCACGCTCATCACTGAGTCCACATCATCTGTCACTCTCATCACCGAGTCCACATCATCTGTCACACTCATCACCGAGTCCACATCATCTGTCACACTCATCACCGTATCCACATCATCTGTCACACTCATCTACGAGTCCACATCCCCTATCACACTCATCACCAAGTCCACATCATCTGTCACGCTCATCACTGAGTCCACATCATCTGTCACGCTCATCACCGAGTCCACATCATCTGTCACACTCATCACCGAGTCCACATCATCTGTCACACTCATCACTGAGTCCACATCATCTCTCACACTCATCAATGAGTCCAGATCATCTCTCACACTCATCACCGAGTCCACATCATCTGTCACAGTCATCACTTAGTCCACATCATCTATCAGGCTCATCACTGAGTCCACATCATCTCTCACACTCATCACTGAGTCCGCATCATCTCTCACACTCATCACCGAGTCCACATCATCTATCACACTCATCACTGAATCCACATCAGGTCACGCTCATCACCGAGTCCACATCATCTGTCACACTCATCACTGAGTCCACATCCCCTATCACACTCATCACCAAGTCCACATCATCTGTCACGCTCATCACTGAGTCCACATCATCTGTCACACTCATCACCGTGTCCACATCATCTGTCACACTCATCACTGAGTCCACATCATCTGTCACACTCATCACTGAGTCCACATCATCTGTCACGCTCATCACCGAGTCCACGTCATCTGTCACGCTCATCACTGAGTCCACATCATCTGTCACACTCATCATCGAGTCCACATCATCTGTCACACTCATCACCGAGTCCACATCATCTCTCACACTCATCACCGAGTCCACATCATCTCTCACACTCATCAGCGAGTCCACATCATCTGTCACACTCATCACCGAGTCCACATCCCCTATAACACTCATCACCGAGTCCACATCCCCTATCACACTCATCACCGAGTCCACACCATCTGTCACACTCATCACCGAGTCCACATCATCTGTCACGCTCATCACCGGGTCCACATCATCTGTCACACTCATCACCGAGTCCACAAACCCTATCACACTCATCACCAAGTCCACATCATCTGTCACGCTCATCACAGAGTCCATATCCTCTGTCACACTCATCACTGAGTCCACATCCTCTCTCACACTCATCACTGAGTCCACATCATCTGTCACGCTCATCACTGAGTCCACATCATCTGTCACACTCATCACCGAGTCCACATCATCTGTCACACTCATCACTGAGTCCACATCATCTCTCACACTCATGACTGATTCCACATCATATGTCACACTCATCACTGAGTCCACATCCCCTATCACACTCATCACCAAGTCCACATCATCTATCACACTCATCACTGAGTCCACATCATGTCACGCTCATCACCGAGTCCACATCCCCTATCACACTCATCACTGAGTCCACATCTCTCACACTCATCACTGAGTTCACATCATCTCTCACACTCATGACTGAATCCACATCATCTGTCACACTCATCACCGAGTCCACATCCCCTATCACACTCATCACCGAGTCCACATCCCCTATCACACTCATCACCGAGTCCACACCATCTGTCACACTCATCACTGAGTCCACATCATCTGTCACTGTCATCACCGAGTCCACATCATCTGTCACACTCGTCACCAAGTCCACATACCCTATCACACTCATCACAAAGTCCACATCATCAGTCACGCTCATCACTGAGTCCACATCAACTGTCACACTCATGACTGAGTCCACATCATCTCTCACACTCATCACTGAGTCCACATCATCTGTCACTCTCATCACCGAGTCCACATCATCTGTCACACTCATCACCGAGTCCACATCATCTGTCACACTCATCACCGAGTCCACATCATCTGTCACTCTCATCACCGAGTCCACATCATCTGTCACACTCATCACCGAGTCCACATCATCTGTCACTCTCATCACCGAGTCCACATCATCTGTCACACTCATCACCGAGTCCACATCATCTGTCACGCTCATCACTGAGTCCACATCATCTGTCACGCTCATCACTGAGTCCACATAATCTCTCACACTCATCACCGAGTACACATCATCTATAGCACTCATCACCAAGTCCACATCATCTATCACACTCATCACTGAGTCCACATCATGTCACGCTCATCACCGAGTCCACATCCCCTATCACACTCATCACTGAGTCCACATCTCTCACACTCATCACTGAGTCCACATCCCCTATCGCACTCATCACTGTGTCCACATCATCTCTCACACTCATGACTGAGTCCACATCATCTGTCACACTCATCACCGTATCCACATCATCTGTCACACTCATCACCGAGTCCACATCCCCTATCACACTCATCACCAAGTCCACATCATCTGTCACGCTCATCACTGAGTCCACATCATCTGTCACGCTCATCACCGAGTCCACATCATCTGTCACACTCATCACCGAGTCCACATCATCTGTCACACTCATCACTGAGTCCACATCATCTCTCACACTCATCACTGAGTCCACATCATCTGTCACTCTCATCACCGAGTCCACATCATCTGTCACACTCATCACCGAGTCCACATCATCTGTCACACTCATCACCGAGTCCAAATCATCTGTCACGCTCATCACCGAGTCCACATCCCCTATCACACACATCACTGAGTCCACATCATCTGTCACGCTCATCACTGAGTCCACATAATCTGTCACTCTCATCACCGAGTCCACATCATCTGTCACACTCATCACCGAGTCCACATCATCTGTCACACTCATCACCGAGTCCACATCATCTCTCACACTCATCACCGAGTCCACATCATCTCTCACACTCATCAGCGAGTCCACATCATCTGTCACACTCATCACCGAGTCCACATCCCCTATAACACTCATCACCGAGTCCACATCCCCTATCACACTCATCACCGAGTCCACACCATCTGTCACACTCATCACCGAGTCCACATCATCTGTCACGCTCATCACCGGGTCCACATCATCTGTCACACTCATCACCGAGTCCACAAACCCTATCACACTCATCACCAAGTCCACATCATCTGTCACGCTCATCACAGAGTCCATATCCTCTGTCACACTCATCAATGAGTCCACATCCTCTCTCACACTCATCACTGAGTCCACATCATCTGTCACGCTCATCACTGAGTCCACATCATCTGTCACACTCATCACCGAGTCCACATCATCTGTCACACTCATCACTGAGTCCACATCATCTCTCACACTCATGACTGATTCCACATCATATGTCACACTCATCACTGAGTCCACATCCCCTATCACACTCATCACCAAGTCCACATCATCTATCACACTCATCACTGAGTCCACATCATGTCACGCTCATCACCGAGTCCACATCCCCTATCACACTCATCACTGAGTCCACATCTCTCACACTCATCACTGAGTTCACATCATCTCTCACACTCATGACTGAATCCACATCATCTGTCACACTCATCACCGAGTCCACATCCCCTATCACACTCATCACCGAGTCCACATCCCCTATCACACTCATCACCGAGTCCACACCATCTGTCACACTCATCACTGAGTCCACATCATCTGTCACTGTCATCACCGAGTCCACATCATCTGTCACACTCGTCACCAAGTCCACATACCCTATCACACTCATCACAAAGTCCACATCATCAGTCACGCTCATCACTGAGTCCACATCAACTGTCACACTCATGACTGAGTCCACATCATCTCTCACACTCATCACTGAGTCCACATCATCTGTCACTCTCATCACCGAGTCCACATCATCTGTCACACTCATCACCGAGTCCACATCATCTGTCACACTCATCACCGAGTCCACATCATCTGTCACTCTCATCACCGAGTCCACATCATCTGTCACACTCATCACCGAGTCCACATCATCTGTCACTCTCATCACCGAGTCCACATCATCTGTCACACTCATCACCGAGTCCACATCATCTGTCACGCTCATCACTGAGTCCACATCATCTGTCACGCTCATCACTGAGTCCACATAATCTCTCACACTCATCACCGAGTACACATCATCTCTCACACTCATCACCAAGTCCACATCATCTATCACACTCATCACTGAGTCCACATCATGTCACGCTCATCACCGAGTCCACATCCCCTATCACACTCATCACTGAGTCCACATCTCTCACACTCATCACTGAGTCCACATCCCCTATCGCACTCATCACTGTGTCCACATCATCTCTCACACTCATGACTGAGTCCACATCATCTGTCACACTCATCACCGTATCCACATCATCTGTCACACTCATCACCGAGTCCACATCCCCTATCACACTCATCACCAAGTCCACATCATCTGTCACGCTCATCACTGAGTCCACATCATCTGTCACGCTCATCACCGAGTCCACATCATCTGTCACACTCATCACCGAGTCCACATCATCTGTCACACTCATCACTGAATCCACATCATCTCTCACACTCATCACTGAGTCCACATCATCTGTCACTCTCATCACCAAGTCCACATCATCTGTCACGCTCATCACTGAGTCCACATCATCTGTCACACTCATCACCGAGTCCACATCATCTGTCACACTCATCACTGAGTCCACATCATCTGTCACACTCATCACTGAGTCCACATCATCTGTCACGCTCATCACCGAGTCCACGTCATCTGTCACGCTCATCACTGAGTCCACATCATCTGTCACACTCATCATCGAGTCCACATCATCTGTCACACTCATCACTGAGTCCACATCATCTCTCACACTCATCACCGAGTCCACATCATCTCTCACACTCATCACCGAGTCCACATCATCTGTCACACTCATCACCGAGTCCACATCCCCTATCACACTCATCACCGAGTCCACATCCCCTATCACACTCATCACCGAGGCCACACCATCTGTCACACTCATCACCGAGTCCACATCATCTGTCACGCTCATCACCGAGTCCACATCATCTGTCACACTCATCACCGAGTCCACAAACCCTATCACACTCATCACCAAGTCCACATCATCTGTCACGCTCATCACAGAGTCCACATCCTCTGTCACACTCATCACTGAGTCCACATCATCTCTCACACTCATCACTGAGTCCACATCATCTGTCACGCTCATCACTGAGTCCACATCATCTGTCACACTCATCACCGAGTCCACCTCATCTGTCACACTCATCACTGAGTCCACATCATCTGTCACACTCATCACTGAATCCACATCATCTCTCACACTCATCACCGAGTCCACATCATCTGTCACGCTCATCACCGAGTCCAAATCATCTGTCACGCTCATCACCGAGTCCACATCCCCTATCACACTCATCACCGAGTCCACATCCCCTATCACACTCATCACCGAGTCCACACCATCTGTCACACTCATCACTGAGTCCACATCATCTGTCACTGTCATCACCGAGTCCACATCATCTGTCACACTCGTCACCGCGTCCACATACCCTATCACACTCATCACCAAGTCCATATCATCAGTCACGCTCATCACTGAGTCCACATCAACTGTCACACTCATCACTGAGTCCACATCATCTCTCACACTCATCACTGAGTCCACATCATCTGTCACTCTCATCACCGAGTCCAAATCATCTGTCACACTCATCACCGAGTCCACATCATCTGTCACACTCATCACCGAGTCCAAATCATCTGTCACGCTCATCACCGAGTCCACATCCCCTATCACACACATCACTGAGTCCACATCATCTCTCACGCTCATCACTGAGTCCACATAATCTGTCACTCTCATCACCGAGTCCACATCATCTGTCACACTCATCACCGAGTCCACATCATCTGTCACGCTCATCACTGAGTCCACATCATCTGTCACGCTCATCACTGAGTCCACATAATCTCTCACACTCATCACCGAGTACACATCATCTCTCACACTCATCACCAAGTCCACATCATCTATCACACTCATCACTGAGTCCCCATCATGTCACGCTCATCACCGAGTCCACATCCCCTATCACACTCATCACTGAGTCCACATCTCTCACACTCATCACTGAGTCCACATCCCCTATCGCACTCATCACTGTGTCCACATCATCTCTCACACTCATGACTGAGTCCACATCATCTGTCACACTCATCACCGTATCCACATCATCTGTCACACTCATCACCGAGTCCACATCCCCTATCACACTCATCACCAAGTCCACATCATCTGTCACGCTCATCACTGAGTCCACATCATCTGTCACGCTCATCACCGAGTCCACATCATCTGTCACACTCATCACCGAGTCCACATCATCTGTCACACTCATCACTGAGTCCACATCATCTCTCACACTCATCAATGAGTCCAGATCATCTCTCACACTCATCACCGAGTCCACATCATCTGTCACAGTCATCACTTAGTCCACATCATCTATCAGGCTCATCACTGTGTCCACATCATCTCTCACACTCATCACTGAGTCCGCATCATCTCTCACACTCATCACCGAGTCCACATCATCTATCACACTCATCACTGAATCCACATCAGGTCACGCTCATCACCGAGTCCACATCCCCTATCACACTCATCACCGAGTCCACATCATGTCACGCTCATCACCGAGTACACATCATCTGTCACACTCATCACCAAGTCCACATCATCTATCACACTCATCACTGAGTCCACATCTCTCACACTCATCACTGAGTCCACATCATCTCTCACACTCATCACCGAGTCCACATCATCTGTCACACTCATCACCGAGTCCACATCATCTGTCACACTCATCACCGAGTCCACATCATCTGTCACACTCATCATTGAGTCCACATCATCTCTCACACTCATCACCAAGTCCACATCATCTACCACACTCATCACTGACTCCACATCATGTCACGCTCATCACCGAGTCCACCTCCCCTATCACACTCATCACTGAGTCCCCATCATCTCTCACACTCATGACTGTGTCCACATCATCTGTCACACTCATCACCGAGTCCACATCATCTCTCAAACTCATCACTGAGTCCACATCATCTCTCACACTCATCGCTGAGTCCACATCATCTCTCACACTCATCACCGAGTCCACATTATATGTCACACTCATCACCAAGTCCACATCATCTGTCACACTCATCACCGAGTCCACATCATCTGTCACACTCATCACCGAGTCCACATCATCTGTCACGCTCATCACTGAGTCCACATCATCTGTCACACTCATCACTGAGTCCACATCATCTCTCACACTCATCACTGAGTCCACATCATCTGTCACGCTCATCACCGAGTCCACATCATCTGTCACACTCATCACCGAGTCCAAATCATCTGTCACGCTCATCACCGAGTCCACATCATCTGTCACACTCATCACCGAGTCCACATCCCCTATCACACACATCACTGAGTCCACATCATCTGTCACACTCATCACCGAGTCCACATCCCCTCTCACACTCATCACTGAGTCCACATCATCTGTCACACTCATCACCGAGTCCACATCATCTGTCACGCTCATCACTGAGTCCACATCATCTGTCACACTCATCACTGAGTCCACATCATCTCTCACACTCATCACTGAGTCCACATCATCTGTCACGCTCATCACCGAGTCCACATCATCTGTCACACTCATCACCGAGTCCACATCATTTGTCACACTCATCACCAAGTCCACATCATCTATCACACTCATCACTGAGTCCACATCTCTCACACTCATCACTGAGTCCACATCATCTCTCACACTCATCACCGAGTCCACATCCCCTCTCACACTCATCACTGAGTCCACATCATCTCTCACACTCATCACTGAGTCCGCATCATCTCTCACACTCATCACCGAGTCCACATCATCTATCACACTCATCACTGAATCCACATCAGGTCACACTCATCACCGAGTCCACATCCCCTATCACACTCATCACCGAGTCCACATCATGTCACGCTCATCACCGAGTACACATCATCTGTCACACTCATCACCAAGTCCACATCATCTACCACACTCATCACTGAGTCCACATCTCTCACACTCATCACTGAGTCCACATCATCTCTCACACTCATCACCGAGTCCACATCATCTGTCACACTCATCATCGAGTCCACATCATCTGTCATACTCATCACCGAGTCCACATCATCTGTCATACTCATCATTGAGTCCACATCATCTCTCACACTCATCACCAAGTCCACATCATCTACCACACTCATCACTGACTCCACATCATGTCACGCTCATCACCGAGTCCACCTCCCCTATCACACTCATCACTGAGTCCCCATCATCTCTCACACTCATGACTGTGTCCACATCATCTGTCACACTCATCACCGAGTCCACATCATCTGTCACACTCATCACCGAGTCCACATCATCTATCACACTCATCACTGAGTCCACATCATGTCACGCTCATCACCGAGTCCACATCATCTGTCACACTAATCACCGAGTCCACATCCCCTATCACACTCATCACCGAGTCCACATCATCTCTCACACTCATCGCTGAGTCCACATCATCTCTCACACTCATCACCGAGTCCACATTATATGTCACACTCATCACCAAGTCCACATCATCTGTCACACTCATCACCGAGTCCACATCATCTGTCACACTCATCACCGAGTCCACATCCCCTCTCACACTCATCACTGAGTCCACATCATCTGTCACACTCATCACCGAGTCCACATCATCTGTCACGCTCATCACTGAGTCCACATCATCTGTCACACTCATCACTGAGTCCACATAATCTCTCACACTCATCACTGAGTCCACATCATCTGTCACGCTCATCACCGAGTCCACATCATCTGTCACACTCATCACCGAGTCCACATCATTTGTCACACTCATCACCAAGTCCACATCATCTATCACACTCATCACTGAGTCCACATCTCTCACACTCATCACTGAGTCCACATCATCTCTCACACTCATCACCGAGTCCACATCCCCTCTCACACTCATCACTGAGTCCACATCATCTGTCACACTCATCACCGAGTCCACATCATCTGTCACGCTCATCACTGAGTCCACATCATCTGTCACACTCATCACTGAGTCCACATCATCTCTCACACTCATGACTGAGTCCACATCATCTGTCACGCTCATCACCGAGTCCACATCATCTGTCACACTCATCACCGAGTCCACATCATTTGTCACACTCATCACCAAGTCCACATCATCTATCACACTCATCACTGAGTCCACATCTCTCACACTCATCACTGAGTCCACATCATCTCTCACACTCATCACCGAGTCCACATCATCTGTCACACTCATCACCGAGTCCACATCATCTGTTACACTCATCACCGAGTCCACATCATCTGTCACACTCATCATTGAGTCCACATCATCTCTCACACTCATCACCAAGTCCACATCATCTACCACACTCATCACTGACTCCACATCATGTCACGCTCATCACCGAGTCCACATCCCCTATCACACTCATCACTGAGTCCCCATCATCTCTCACACTCATGACTGTGTCCACATCATCTGTCACACTCATCACCGAGTCCACATCATCTGTCACACTCATCACCGAGTCCACATCATCTATCAAACTCATCACTGAGTCCACATCATGTCACGCTCATCACCGAGTCCACATCATCTGTCACACTAATCACCGAGTCCACATCCCCTATCACACTCATCACCGAGTCCACATCATCTCTCACTCTCATCACTGAGTCCACATCATCTCTCACACTCATCGCTGAGTCCACATCATCTCTCACACTCATCACCGAGTCCACATCATCTGTCACAGTCATCACCGAGTCCACATCATCTGTCACACTCATCACCGAGTCCACATCATCTGTCACGCTCATCACCGACTCCACATCATCTGTCACACTCATCACCGAGTCCACATCCCCTCTCACACTCATCACTGAGTCCACATCATCTGTCACACTCATCACCGAGTCCACATCATCTGTCACACTCATCACCGAGTCCACATCATTTGTCACACTCATCACCAAGTCCACATCATCTATCACACTCATCACTGAGTCCACATCTCTCACACTCATCACTGAGTCCACATCATCTCTCACACTCATCACCGAGTCCACATCATCTGTCACACTCATCACCGAGTCCACATCATCTGTCACACTCATCACCGAGTCCACATCATCTCTCACACTCATCGCTGAGTCCACATCATTTCTCACACTCATCACCGAGTCCACATCATCTGTCACAGTCATCACCGAGTCCACATCATCTGTCACACTCATCACCGAGTCCACATCATCTGTCACGCTCATCACCGACTCCACATCATCTGTCACACTCATCACCGAGTCCACATCCCCTCTCACACTCATCACTGAGTCCACATCATCTGTCACACTCATCACCGAGTCCACATCATCTGTCAAGCTCATCACTGAGTCCACATCTCTCACACTCATCACTGAGTCCACATCATCTGTCACACTCATCACCGAGTCCACATCATCTGTCACACTCATCACCGAGTCCACATCATCTGTCACACTCATCACCGAGTCCACATCATCTGTCACACTCATCACCGAGTCCACATCATCTGTCACGCTCATCACTGAGTCCACATCATCTGTCACACTCATCACTGAGTCCACATCATCTCTCACACTCATCACTGAGTCCACATCATCTGTCACGCTCATCACCGAGTCCACATCATCTGTCACACTCATCACCGAGTCCAAATCATCTGTCACGCTCATCACCGAGTCCACATCATCTGTCACACTCATCACCGAGTCCACATCCCCTATCACACACATCACTGAGTCCACATCATCTGTCACACTCATCACCGAGTCCACATCCCCTCTCACACTCATCACTGAGTCCACATCATCTGTCACACTCATCACCGAGTCCACATCATCTGTCACGCTCATCACTGAGTCCACATCATCTGTCACACTCATCACTGAGTCCACATCATCTCTCACACTCATCACTGAGTCCACATCATCTGTCACGCTCATCACCGAGTCCACATCATCTGTCACACTCATCACCGAGTCCACATCATTTGTCACACTCATCACCAAGTCCACATCATCTATCACACTCATCACTGAGTCCACATCTCTCACACTCATCACTGAGTCCACATCATCTCTCACACTCATCACCGAGTCCACATCCCCTCTCACACTCATCACTGAGTCCACATCATCTCTCACACTCATCACTGAGTCCGCATCATCTCTCACACTCATCACCGAGTCCACATCATCTATCACACTCATCACTGAATCCACATCAGGTCACGCTCATCACCGAGTCCACATCCCCTATCACACTCATCACCGAGTCCACATCATGTCACGCTCATCACCGAGTACACATCATCTGTCACACTCATCACCGAGTCCACATCATCTATCACACTCATCACTGAGTCCACATCTCTCACACTCATCACTGAGTCCACATCATCTCTCACACTCATCACCGAGTCCACATCATCTGTCACACTCATCACCGAGTCCACATCATCTGTCACACTCATCACCGAGTCCACATCATCTGTCATACTCATCATTGAGTCCACATCATCTGTCACACTCATCACCAAGTCCACATCATCTACCACACTCATCACTGACTCCACATCATGTCACGCTCATCACCGAGTCCACCTCCCCTATCACACTCATCACTGAGTCCCCATCATCTCTCACACTCATGACTGTGTCCACATCATCTGTCACACTCATCACCGAGTCCACATCATCTGTCACACTCATCACCGAGTCCACATCATCTATCACACTCATCACTGAGTCCACATCATGTCACGCTCATCACCGAGTCCACATCATCTGTCACACTAATCACCGAGTCCACATCCCCTATCACACTCATCACCGAGTCCACATCATCTCTCACACTCATCGCTGAGTCCACATCATCTCTCACACTCATCACCGAGTCCACATTATATGTCACACTCATCACCAAGTCCACATCATCTGTCACACTCATCACCGAGTCCACATCATCTGTCACGCTCATCACCGAGTCCACATCATCTGTCACGCTCATCACTGAGTCCACATCATCTGTCACACTCATCACTGAGTCCACATAATCTCTCACACTCATCACTGAGTCCACATCATCTGTCACGCTCAATACCGAGTCCACATCATCTGTCACACTCATCACCGAGTCCACATCATTTGTCACACTCATCACCAAGTCCACATCATCTATCACACTCATCACTGAGTCCACATCTCTCACACTCATCACTGAGTCCACATCATCTCTCACACTCATCACCGAGTCCACATCATCTGTCACACTCATCACCGAGTCCACATCATCTGTCACACTCATCACCGAGTCCACATCATCTGTCACACTCATCATTGAGTCCACATCATCTCTCACACTCATCACCAAGTCCACATCATCTACCACACTCATCACTGACTCCACATCATGTCACGCTCATCACCGAGTCCACATCCCCTATCACACTCATCACTGAGTCCCCATCATCTCTCACACTCATGACTGTGTCCACATCATCTGTCACACTCATCACCGAGTCCACATCATCTGTCACACTCATCACCGAGTCCACATCATCTATCAAACTCATCACTGAGTCCACATCATGTCACGCTCATCACCGAGTCCACATCATCTGTCACACTAATCACCGAGTCCACATCCCCTATCACACTCATCACCGAGTCCACATCATCTCTCACTCTCATCACTGAGTCCACATCATCTCTCACACTCATCGCTGAGTCCACATCATCTCTCACACTCATCACCGAGTCCACTTCATCTGTCACAGTCATCACCGAGTCCACATCATCTGTCACACTCATCACCGAGTCCACATCATCTGTCACGCTCATCACCGACTCCACATCATCTGTCACACTCATCACCGAGTCCACATCCCCTCTCACACTCATCACTGAGTCCACATCATCTGTCACACTCATCACCGAGTCCACATCATCTGTCACACTCATCACCGAGTCCACATCATTTGTCACACTCATCACCAAGTCCACATCATCTATCACACTCATCACTGAGTCCACATCTCTCACACTCATCACTGAGTCCACATCATCTCTCACACTCATCACCGAGTCCACATCATCTGTCACACTCATCACCGAGTCCACATCATCTGTCACACTCATCACCGAGTCCACATCATCTGTCACACTCATCATTGAGTCCACATCATCTCTCACACTCATCACCAAGTCCACATCATCTACCACACTCATCACTGAGTCCACATCATGTCACGCTCATCACCGAGTCCACATCCCCTATCACACTCATCACTGAGTCCCCATCATCTCTCACACTCATGACTGTGTCCACATCATCTGTCACACTCATCACCGAGTCCACATCATCTGTCACACTCATCACCGAGTCCACATCATCTATCAAACTCATCACTGAGTCCACATCATGTCACGCTCATCACCGAGTCCACATCATCTGTCACACTAATCACCGAGTCCACATCCCCTATCACACTCATCACCGAGTCCACATCATCTCTCACACTCATCACTGAGTCCACATCATCTCTCACACTCATCGCTGAGTCCACATCATCTCTCACACTCATCACCGAGTCCACATCATCTGTCACAGTCATCACCGAGTCCACATCATCTGTCACACTCATCACCGAGTCCACATCATCTGTCACGCTCATCACCGACTCCACATCATCTGTCACACTCATCACCGAGTCCACATCCCCTCTCACACTCATAACTGAGTCCACATCATCTGTCACACTCATCACCGAGTCCACATCATCTGTCAAGCTCATCACTGAGTCCACATCTCTCACACTCATCACTGAGTCCACATCATCTGTCACACTCATCACCGAGTCCACATCATCTGTCACACTCATCACCGAGTCCACATCATCTGTCACACTCATCACCGAGTCCACATCATCTGTCACACTCATCATTGAGTCCACATCATCTCTCACACTCATCACCAAGTCCACATCATCTACCACACTCATCACTGACTCCACATCATGTCACGCTCATCACCGAGTCCACATCCCCTATCACACTCATCACTGAGTCCCCATCATCTCTCACACTCATGACTGTGTCCACATCATCTGTCACACTCATCACCGAGTCCACATCATCTGTCACACTCATCACCGAGTCCACATCATCTATCAAACTCATCACTGAGTCCACATCATGTCACGCTCATCACCGAGTCCACATCATCTGTCACACTAATCACCGAGTCCACATCCCCTATCACACTCATCACCGAGTCCACATCATCTCTCACACTCATCACTGAGTCCACATCATCTCTCACACTCATCGCTGAGTCCACATCATCTCTCACACTCATCACCGAGTCCACATCATCTGTCACAGTCATCACCGAGTCCACATCATCTGTCACACTCATCACCGAGTCCACATCATCTGTCACGCTCATCACCGACTCCACATCATCTGTCACACTCATCACCGAGTCCACATCCCCTCTCACACTCATCACTGAGTCCACATCATCTGTCACACTCATCACCGAGTCCACATCATCTGTCAAGCTCATCACTGAGTCCACATCTCTCACACTCATCACTGAGTCCACATCATCTGTCACACTCATCACCGAGTCCACATCATCTGTCACACTCATCACCGAGTCCACATCATCTGTCACACTCATCACCGAGTCCACATCATCTGTCACACTCATCATGGAGTCCACATCATCTCTCACACTCATCACCAAGTCCACATCATCTACCACACTCATCACTGACTCCCCATCATGTCACGCTCATCACCGAGTCCACATCCCCTATCACACTCATCACTGAGTCCCCATCATCTCTCACACTCATCACTGAGTCCACAACATTTGTCACGCTCATCACCGAGTCCACATCATCTGTCACACTCATCACCGAGTCCACATCATCTGTCACACTCATCACCGAGTCCACATCATCTGTCACGCTCATCACTGAGTCCACATCATCTGTCACACTCATCACCGAGTCCACATCCCCTCTCACACTCATCACTGAGTCCACATCATCTCTCACACTCATCACTGAGTCCACATCATCTGTCACTCTCATCACCGAGTCCACATCATCTGTCACACTCATCACCGAGTCCACATCATCTGTCACACTCATCACCGAGTCCAAATCATCTGTCACGCTCATCAGCGAGTCCACATCCCCTATCACACACTTCACTGAGTCCACATCATCTCTCACGCTCATCACTGAGTCCACATAATCTGTCACTCTCATCACCGAGTCCATATAATCTGTCACACTCATCACCGAGTCCACATCATCTGTCACGCTCATCACTGAGTCCACATCATCTGTCACACTCATCACTGAGTCCACATAATCTCTCACGCTCATCACCGAGTACACATCATCTATCACACTCATCACTGAGTCCACATCATGTCACGCTCATCACCGAGTCCACATCCCCTATCACACTCATCACTGAGTACACATCTCTCACACTCATCACTGAGTCCACATCCCCTATCGCACTCATCACTGTGTCCACATCACCTCTCACACTCATGACTGAGTCCACATCATCTGTCACACTCATCACCGTATCCACATCATCTGTCACACTCATCACCGAGTCCACATCCCCTATCACACTCATCACCAAGTCCACATCATCTGTCACGCTCATCACCGAGTCCACATCATCTGTCACGCTCATCACCGAGTCCACATCATCTGTCACACTCATCACCGAGTCCACATCATCTGTCACACTCATCACTGAGTCCACATCATCTCTCACACTCATCAATGAGTCCAGATCATCTCTCACACTCATCACCGAGTCCACATCATCTGTCACAGTCATCACTTAGTCCACATCATCTATCAGGCTCATCACTGAGTCCACATCATCTCTCACACTCATCACTGAGTCCGCATCATCTCTCACACTCATCACTGAGTCCACATCATCTATCACACTCATCACTGAGTCCACATCATGTCACGCTCATCACCGAGTCCACATCCCCTCTCACACTCATCACCGAGTCCACATCATGTCACGCTCATCACCGAGTACACATCATCTGTCACACTCATCACCAAGTCCACATCATCTATCACACTCATCACTGAGTCCACATCTCTCACACTCATCACTGAGTCCACATCATCTCTCACACTCATCACCGAGTCCACATCATCTGTCACACTCATCACCGAGTCCACATCATCTGTCACACTAATCACCGAGTCCACATCATCTGTCACACTCATCATTGAGTCCACATCAACTGTCACGCTCATCACCGAGTCCACATCATCTGTCACACTCATCACCGAGTCCACATCCCCTCTCACACTCATCACTGAGTCCACATCATCTGTCACACTCATCACCGAGTCCACATCATCTGTCAAGCTCATCACTGAGTCCACATCTCTCACACTCATCACTGAGTCCACATCATCTGTCACACTCATCACTGAGTCCACATCATCTCTCACACTCATCACTGAGTCCACATCATCTGTCACGCTCATCACTGAGTCCACATCATCTTTCACACTCATCACCGAGTCCACATAATCTGTCACGCTCATCACTGAGTCCACATCATCTGTCACATTCATCACTGAGTCCACATCATTTCTCACACTCATCACTGAGTCCACATCATCTCTCACACTCATCACCGAGTCCACATCATCTGTCACACTCATCACCGAGTCCACATCATCTGTCACACTCATCACCGAGTCCACATCATCTGTCACACTCATCATTGAGTCCACATAATCTCTCACACTCATCACCAAGTCCACATCATCTACCACACTCATCACTGACTCCACATCATGTCACGCTCATCACCGAGTCCACATCCCCTATCACACTCATCACTGAGTCCCCATCATCTCTCACACTCATGACTGTGTCCACATCATCTGTCACACTCATCACCGAGTCCACATCATTTGTCACACTCATCACCGAGTCCACATCATCTATCACACTCCTCACTGAGTCCACATCATGTCACGCTCATCACCGAGTCCACATCATCTCTCACACTAATCACCGAGTCCACATCCCCTATCACACTCATCACCGAGTCCACATCATCTCTCACACTCATCACTGAGTCCACATCATCTCTCACACTCATCGCTGAGTCCACATCATCTCTCACACTCATCACCGAGTCCACATCATCTGTCACACTCATCACCGAGTCCACATCATCTGTCACACTCATCACCGAGTCCACATCATCTGTCACGCTCATCACTGAGTCCACATCATCTGTCAAACTCATCACCGAGTCCACATCCCCTCTCACACTCATCACTGAGTCCACATCATCTGTCACACTCATCACCGAGTCCACATCATCTGTCAAGCTCATCACTGAGTCCACATCATCTGTCAAACTCATCAATGAGTCCACATCATCTCTCACACTCATCACTGAGTCCACATCATTTGTCACGCTCATCACCGAGTCCACATCATCTGTCACACTCATCACCGAGTCCACATCATCTGTCACACTCATCACCGAGTCCACATCATCTGTCACGCTCATCACTGAGTCCACATCATCTGTCACACTCATCACTGAGTCCACATCATCTCTCACACTCATCACTGAGTCCACATCATCTGTCACGCTCATCACCGAGTCCACATCATCTGTCACACTCATCACCGAGTCCACATCATCTGTCACGCTCATCACTGAGTCCACATCATCTGTCACACTCATCACTGAGTCCACATTCTCTTACACTCATCACTGAGTCCACATCATCTCTCACACTCATCACCGAGTCCACATCATCTGTCACACTCATCACCGAGTCCACATCATCTGTCACACTCATCACCGAGTCCACATCATCTGTCACGCTCATCACTGAGTCCACATCATCTGTCACACTCATCACTGAGTCCACATCATCTCTCACACTCATCACTGAGTCCACATCATCTGTCACGCTCATCACTGAGTCCATATAATCTTTCACACTCATCACCGAGTCCACATAATCTGTCACGCTCATCACTGAGTCCACATCATCTGTCACATTCATCACTGAGTCCACATCATTTCTCACACTCATCACTGAGTCCACATCATCTCTCACACTCATCACCGAGTCCACATCATCTGTCACACTCATCACCGAGTCCACATCATCTGTCACACTCATCACCGAGTCCACATCATCTGTCACACTCATCATTGAGTCCACATAATCTCTCACACTCATCACCAAGTCCACATCATCTACCACACTCATCACTGACTCCACATCATGTCACGCTCATCACCGAGTCCACATCCCCTATCACACTCATCACTGAGTCCCCATCATCTCTCACACTCATGACTGTGTCCACATCATCTGTCACACTCATCACCGAGTCCACATCATCTGTCACACTCATCACCGAGTCCACATCATCTATCACACTCATCACTGAGTCCACATCATGTCACGCTCATCACCGAGTCCACATCATCTCTCACACTAATCACCGAGTCCACATCCCCTATCACACTCATCACCGAGTCCACATCATCTCTCACACTCATCACTGAGTCCACATCATCTCTCACACTCATCGCTGAGTCCACATCATCTCTCACACTCATCACCGAGTCCACATCATCTGTCACACTCATCACCGAGTCCACATCATCTGTCACACTCATCACCGAGTCCACATCATCTGTCACGCTCATCACTGAGTCCACATCATCTGTCAAACTCATCACCGAGTCCACATCCCCTCTCACACTCATCACTGAGTCCACATCATCTGTCACACTCATCACCGAGTCCACATCATCTGTCAAGCTCATCACTGAGTCCACATCATCTGTCAAACTCATCACTGAGTCCACATCATCTCTCACACTCATCACTGAGTCCACATCATTTGTCACGCTCATCACCGAGTCCACATCATCTGTCACACTCATCACCGAGTCCACATCATCTGTCACACTCATCACCGAGTCCACATCATCTGTCACGCTCATCACTGAGTCCACATCATCTGTCACACTCATCACTGAGTCCACATCATCTCTCACACTCATCACTGAGTCCACATCATCTGTCACGCTCATCACCGAGTCCACATCATCTGTCACACTCATCACCGAGTCCACATCATCTGTCACGCTCATCACTGAGTCCACATCATCTGTCACACTCATCACTGAGTCCACATTCTCTTACACTCATCACTGAGTCCACATCATCTCTCACACTCATCACCGAGTCCACATCATCTGTCACACTCATCACCGAGTCCACATCATCTGTCACACTCATCACCGAGTCCACATCATCTGTCAAACTCATCACTGAGTCCACATCATCTCTCACACTCATCACTGAGTCCACATCATTTGTCACGCTCATCACCGAGTCCACATCATCTGTCACACTCATCACCGAGTCCACATCATCTGTCACACTCATCACCGAGTCCACATCATCTGTCACGCTCATCACTGAGTCCACATCATCTGTCACACTCATCACTGAGTCCACATCATCTCTCACACTCATCACTGAGTCCACATCATCTGTCACGCTCATCACCGAGTCCACATCATCTGTCACACTCATCACCGAGTCCACATCATCTGTCACGCTCATCACTGAGTCCACATCATCTGTCACACTCATCACTGAGTCCACATTCTCTTACACTCATCACTGAGTCCACATCATCTCTCACACTCATCACCGAGTCCACATCATCTGTCACACTCATCACCGAGTCCACATCATCTGTCACACTCATCACCGAGTCCAAATCATCTGTCACGCTCATCACTGAGTCCACATCATCTGTCACACTCATCACTGAGTCCACATCATCTCTCACACTCATCACTGAGTCCACATCATCTGTCACACTCATCACCGAGTCCACATCATCTGTCAAACTCATCACTGAGTCCACATCATCTCTCACACTCATCACCGAGTCCACATCATCTTTCACACTCATCACCGAGTCCACATAATCTGTCACGCTCATCACTGAGTCCACATCATCTGTCACATTCATCACTGAGTCCACATCATTTCTCACACTCATCACTGAGTCCACATCATCTCTCACACTCATCACCGAGTCCACATCATCTGTCACACTCATCACCGAGTCCACATCATCTGTCACACTCATCACCGAGTCCACATCATCTGTCACACTCATCATTGAGTCCACATAATCTCTCACACTCATCACCAAGTCCACATCATCTACCACACTCATCACTGACTCCACATCATGTCACGCTCATCACCGAGTCCACATCCCCTATCACACTCATCACTGAGTCCCCATCATCTCTCACACTCATGACTGTGTCCACATCATCTGTCACACTCATCACCGAGTCCACATCATTTGTCACACTCATCACCGAGTCCACATCATCTATCACACTCATCACTGAGTCCACATCATGTCACGCTCATCACCGAGTCCACATCATCTCTCACACTAATCACCGAGTCCACATCCCCTATCACACTCATCACCGAGTCCACATCATCTCTCACACTCATCACTGAGTCCACATCATCTCTCACACTCATCGCTGAGTCCACATCATCTCTCACACTCATCACCGAGTCCACATCATCTGTCACACTCATCACCGAGTCCACATCATCTGTCACACTCATCACCGAGTCCACATCATCTGTCACGCTCATCACTGAGTCCACATCATCTGTCAAACTCATCACCGAGTCCACATCCCCTCTCACACTCATCACTGAGTCCACATCATCTGTCACACTCATCACCGAGTCCACATCATCTGTCAAGCTCATCACTGAGTCCACATCATCTGTCAAACTCATCACTGAGTCCACATCATCTCTCACACTCATCACTGAGTCCACATCATTTGTCACGCTCATCACCGAGTCCACATCATCTGTCACACTCATCACCGAGTCCACATCATCTGTCACACTCATCACCGAGTCCACATCATCTGTCACGCTCATCACCGAGTCCACATCATCTGTCACACTCATCACTGAGTCCACATCATCTCTCACACTCATCACTGAGTCCACATCATCTGTCACGCTCATCACCGAGTCCACATCATCTGTCACACTCATCACCGAGTCCACATCATCTGTCACGCTCATCACTGAGTCCACATCATCTGTCACACTCATCACTGAGTCCACATTCTCTTACACTCATCACTGAGTCCACATCATCTCTCACACTCATCACCGAGTCCACATCATCTGTCACACTCATCACCGAGTCCACATCATCTGTCACACTCATCACCGAGTCCACATTATCTGTCACGCTCATCACTGAGTCCACATCATCTGTCACACTCATCACTGAGTCCACATCATCTCTCACACTCATCACTGAGTCCACATCATCTGTCACGCTCATCACCGAGTCCACATCATCTGTCACACTCATCACCGAGTCCACATAATCTGTCACGCTCATCACTGAGTCCACATCATCTGTCACACTCATCACTGAGTCCACATCATCTCTCACACTCATCACTGAGTCCACATCATCTCTCACACTCATCACCGAGTCCACATCATCTCTCACACTCATCACCGAATCCACATCATCTGTCACACTCATCACCGAGTCCACATCATCTGTCACACTCATCATTGAGTCCACATCATCTCTCACACTCATCACCAAGTCCACATCATCTACCACACTCATCACTGACTCCACATCATGTCACGCTCATCACCGAGTCCACATCCCCTATCACACTCATCACTGAGTCCCCATCATCTCTCACACTCATCGCTGAGTCCACATCATCTCTCACACTCATCACCGAGTCCACATCATCTGTCACACTCATCACCGAGTCCACATCATCTGTCACACTCATCACCGAGTCCACATCATCTGTCACGCTCATCACTGAGTCCACATCATCTGTCAAACTCATCACCGAGTCCACATCCCCTCTCACACTCATCACTGAGTCCACATCATCTGTCACACTCATCACCGAGTCCACATCATCTGTCAAGCTCATCACTGAGTCCACATCATCTGTCAAACTCATCACTGAGTCCACATCATCTCTCACACTCATCACTGAGTCCACATCATTTGTCACGCTCATCACCGAGTCCACATCATCTGTCACACTCATCACCGAGTCCACATCATCTGTCACACTCATCACCGAGTCCACATCATCTGTCACGCTCATCACTGAGTCCACATCATCTGTCACACTCATCACTGAGTCCACATCATCTCTCACACTCATCACTGAGTCCACATCATCTGTCACGCTCATCACCAAGTCCACATCATCTGTCACACTCATCACCGAGTCCACATCATCTGTCACGCTCATCACTGAGTCCACATCATCTGTCACACTCATCACTGAGTCCACATTCTCTTACACTCATCACTGAGTCCACATCATCTCTCACACTCATCACCGAGTCCACATCATCTGTCACACTCATCACCGAGTCCACATCATCTGTCACACTCATCACCGAGTCCACATCATCTGTCAAACTCATCACTGAGTCCACATCATCTCTCACACTCATCACTGAGTCCACATCATTTGTCACGCTCATCACCGAGTCCACATCATCTGTCACACTCATCACCGAGTCCACATCATCTGTCACACTCATCACCGAGTCCACATCATCTGTCACGCTCATCACTGAGTCCACATCATCTGTCACACTCATCACTGAGTCCACATCATCTCTCAAACTCATCACTGAGTCCACATCATCTGTCACGCTCATCACCGAGTCCACATCATCTGTCACACTCATCACCGAGTCCACATCATCTGTCACGCTCATCACTGAGTCCACATCATCTGTCACACTCATCACTGAGTCCACATTCTCTTACACTCATCACTGAGTCCACATCATCTCTCACACTCATCACCGAGTCCACATCATCTGTCACACTCATCACCGAGTCCACATCATCTGTCACACTCATCACCGAGTCCACATCATCTGTCACGCTCATCACTGAGTCCACATCATCTGTCACACTCATCACTGAGTCCACATCATCTCTCACACTCATCACTGAGTCCACATCATCTGTCACGCTCATCACTGAGTCCACATCATCTTTCACACTCATCACCGAGTCCACATAATCTGTCACGCTCATCACTGAGTCCACATCATCTGTCACATTCATCACTGAGTCCACATCATTTCTCACACTCATCACTGAGTCCACATCATCTCTCACACTCATCACCGAGTCCACATCATCTGTCACACTCATCACCGAGTCCACATCATCTGTCACACTCATCACCGAGTCCACATCATCTGTCACACTCATCATTGAGTCCACATAATCTCTCACACTCATCACCAAGTCCACATCATCTACCACACTCATCACTGACTCCACATCATGTCACGCTCATCACCGAGTCCACATCCCCATCACACTCATCACTGAGTCCCCATCATCTCTCACACTCATGACTGTGTCCACATCATCTGTCACACTCATCACCGAGTCCACATCATTTGTCACACTCATCACCGAGTCCACATCATCTATCACACTCATCACTGAGTCCACATCATGTCACGCTCATCACCGAGTCCACATCATCTCTCACACTAATCACCGAGTCCACATCCCCTATCACACTCATCACCGAGTCCACATCATCTCTCACACTCATCACTGAGTCCACATCATCTCTCACACTCATCGCTGAGTCCACATCATCTCTCACACACATCACCGAGTCCACATCATCTGTCACACTCATCACCGAGTCCACATCATCTGTCACACTCATCACCGAGTCCACATCATCTGTCACGCTCATCACTGAGTCCACATCATCTGTCAAACTCATCACCGAGTCCACATCCCCTCTCACACTCATCACTGAGTCCACATCATCTGTCACACTCATCACCGAGTCCACATCATCTGTCAAGCTCATCACTGAGTCCACATCATCTGTCAAACTCATCACTGAGTCCACATCATCTCTCACACTCATCACTGAGTCCACATCATTTGTCACGCTCATTACCGAGTCCACATCATCTGTCACACTCATCACCGAGTCCACATCATCTGTCACACTCATCACCGAGTCCACATCATCTGTCACGCTCATCACTGAGTCCACATCATCTGTCACACTCATCACTGAGTCCACATCATCTCTCACACTCATCACTGAGTCCACATCATCTGTCACGCTCATCACCGAGTCCACATCATCTGTCACACTCATCACCGAGTCCACATCATCTGTCACGCTCATCACTGAGTCCACATCATCTGTCACACTCATCACTGAGTCCACATTCTCTTACACTCATCACTGAGTCCACATCATCTCTCACACTCATCACCGAGTCCACATCATCTGTCACACTCATCACCGAGTCCACATCATCTGTCACACTCATCACCGAGTCCACATTATCTGTCACGCTCATCACTGAGTCCACATCATCTGTCACACTCATCACTGAGTCCACATCATCTCTCACACTCATCACTGAGTCCACATCATCTGTCACGCTCATCACCGAGTCCACATCATCTGTCACACTCATCACCGAGTCCACATAATCTGTCACGCTCATCACTGAGTCCACATCATCTGTCACACTCATCACTGAGTCCACATCATCTCTCACACTCATCACTGAGTCCACATCATCTCTCACACTCATCACCGAGTCCACATCATCTGTCACACTCATCACCGAGTCCACATCATCTGTCACACTCATCACTGAGTCCACATTCTCTTACACTCATCACTGAGTCCACATCATCTCCCACACTCATCACCGAGTCCACATCATCTGTCACACTCATCACCGAGTCCACATCATCTGTCACACTCATCACCGAGTCCACATCATCTGTCACGCTCATCACTGAGTCCACATCATCTGTCACACTCATCACTGAGTCCACATCATCTCTCACACTCATCACTGAGTCCACATCATCTGTCACGCTCATCACCGAGTCCACATCATCTGTCACACTCATCACCGAGTCCACATAATCTGTCACGCTCATCACTGAGTCCACATCATCTGTCACACTCATCACTGAGTCCACATCATCTCTCACACTCATCACTGAGTCCACATCATCTCTCACACTCATCACTGAGTCCACATCCCCTATCACACTCATCACCGAGTCCACATCATCTGTCACACTCATCACCGAGTCCACATCATCTGTCACACTCATCACCGAGTCCACATCATCTTTCACGCTCATCACTGAGTCCACATCATCTGTCAAACTCATCACCGAGTCCACATCCCCTCTCACACTCATCACTGAGTCCACATCATCTGTCACACTCATCACCGAGTCCACATCATCTGTCAAGCTCATCACTGAGTCCACATCATCTGTCAAACTCATCACTGAGTCCACATCCCCTATCACACTCATCACCGAGTCCACATCATCTGTCACACTCATCACCGAGTCCACATCATCTGTCACGCTCATCACTGAGTCCACATCATCTGTCAAACTCATCACCGAGTCCACATCCCCTCTCACACTCATCACTGAGTCCACATCATCTGTCACACTCATCACCGAGTCCACATAATCTGTCACGCTCATCACTGAGTCCACATCATCTGTCACACTCATCACTGAGTCCACATCAACTCTCACACTCATCACTGAGTCCACATCATCTCTCACACTCATCACCGAGTCCACATCATCTGTCACACTCATCACCGAGTCCACATCATCTGTCACACTCATCACCGAGTCCACATCATCTGTCACACTCATCATTGAGTCCACATCATCTCTCACACTCATCACCAAGTCCACATCATCTACCACACTCATCACTGAGTCCACATCATGTCACGCTCATCACCGAGTCCACATCCCCTATCACACTCATCACTGAGTCCCCATCATCTCTCACACTCATGACTGTGTCCACATCATCTCTCACACTCATTACTGAGTCCACATCATTTGTCACGCTCATCACCGAGTCCACATCATCTGTCACACTCATCACCGAGTCCACATCATCTGTCACGCTCATCACTGAGTCCACATCATCTGTCACACTAATCATTGAGTCCACATCATCTCTCACACTCATCACTGAGTCCACATCATCTGTCACGCTCATCACCGAGTCCACATCATCTGTCAAACTCATCACCGAGTCCACATAATCTGTCACGCTCATCACTGAGTCCACATCATCTGTCACGCTCATCACTGAGTCCACATCATCTTTCACACTCATCACCGAGTCCACATAATCTGTCACGCTCATCACTGAGTCCACATCATCTGTCACATTCATCACTGAGTCCACATCATTTCTCACACTCATCACTGAGTCCACATCATCTCTCACACTCATCACCGAGTCCACATCATCTGTCACACTCATCACCGAGTCCACATCATCTGTCACACTCATCACCGAGTCCACATCATCTGTCACACTCATCATTGAGTCCACATAATCTCTCACACTCATCACCAAGTCCACATCATCTACCACACTCATCACTGACTCCACATCATGTCATGCTCATCACCGAGTCCACATCCCCTATCACACTCATCACTGAGTCCCCATCATCTCTCACACTCATGACTGTGTCCACATCATCTGTCACACTCATCACCGAGTCCACATCATTTGTCACACTCATCACCGAGTCCACATCATCTATCACACTCCTCACTGAGTCCACATCATGTCACGCTCATCACCGAGTCCACATCATCTCTCACACTAATCACCGAGTCCACATCCCCTATCACACTCATCACCGAGTCCACATCATCTCTCACACTCATCACTGAGTCCACATCATCTCTCACACTCATCGCTGAGTCCACATCATCTCTCACACTCATCACCGAGTCCACATCATCTGTCACACTCATCACCGAGTCCACATCATCTGTCACACTCATCACCGAGTCCACATCATCTGTCACGCTCATCACTGAGTCCACATCATCTGTCAAACTCATCACCGAGTCCACATCCCCTCTCACACTCATCACTCAGTCCACATCATCTGTCACACTCATCACCGAGTCCACATCATCTGTCAAGCTCATCACTGAGTCCACATCATCTGTCAAACTCATCACTGAGTCCACATCATCTCTCACACTCATCACTGAGTCCACATCATTTGTCACGCTCATCACCGAGTCCACATCATCTGTCACACTCATCACCGAGTCCACATCATCTGTCACACTCATCACCGAGTCCACATCATCTGTCACGCTCATCACTGAGTCCACATCATCTGTCACACTCATCAATGAGTCCACATCATCTCTCACACTCATCACTGAGTCCACATCATCTGTCACGCTCATCACCGAGTCCACATCATCTGTCACACTCATCACCGAGTCCACATCATCTGTCACGCTCATCACTGAGTCCACATCATCTGTCACACTCATCACTGAGTCCACATTCTCTTACACTCATCACTGAGTCCACATCATCTCTCACACTCATCACCGAGTCCACATCATCTGTCACACTCATCACCGAGTCCACATCATCTGTCACACTCATCACCGAGTCCACATCATCTGTCACGCTCATCACTGAGTCCACATCATCTGTCACACTCATCATTGAGTCCACATCATCTCTCACACTCATCACTGAGTCCACATCATCTGTCACGCTCATCACTGAGTCCACATCATCTTTCACACTCATCACCGAGTCCACATAATCTGTCACGCTCATCACTGAGTCCACATCATCTGTCACATTCATCACTGAGTCCACATCATTTCTCACACTCATCACTGAGTCCACATCATCTGTCACACTCATCACCGAGTCCACATCATTTGTCACACTCATCACCGAGTCCACATCATCTATCACACTCATCACTGAGTCCACATCATGTCACGCTCATCACCGAGTCCACATCCCCTATCACATTCATCACTGAGTCCCCATCATCTCTCACACTCATGACTGTGTCCACATCATCTGTCACACTCATCACCGAGTCCACATCATTTGTCACACTCATCACCGAGTCCACATCATCTATCACACTCATCACTGAGTCCACATCATGTCACGCTCATCACCGAGTCCACATCATCTCTCACACTAATCACCGAGTCCACATCCCCTATCACACTCATCACCGAGTCCACATCATCTCTCACACTCATCACTGAGTCCACATCATCTCTCACACTCATCGCTGAGTCCACATCATCTCTCACACTCATCACCGAGTCCACATCATCTGTCACACTCATCACCGAGTCCACATCATCTGTCACACTCATCACCGAGTCCACATCATATGTCACGCTCATCACTGAGTCCACATCATCTGTCAAACTCATCACCGAGTCCACATCCCCTCTCACACTCATCACTGAGTCCACATCATCTGTCACACTCATCACCGAGTCCACATCATCTGTCAAGCTCATCACTGAGTCCACATCATCTGTCAAACTCATCACTGAGTCCACATCATCTCTCACACTCATCACTGAGTCCACATCATTTGTCACGCTCATCACCGAGTCCACATCATCTGTCACACTCATCACCGAGTCCACATCATCTGTCACACTCATCACCGAGTCCACATCATCTGTCAAGCTCATCACTGAGTCCACATCATCTGTCACACTCATCACTGAGTCCACATCATCTCTCACACTCATCACTGAGTCCACATCATCTGTCACGCTCATCACCGAGTCCACATCATCTGTCACACTCATCACCGAGTCCACATCATCTGTCACGCTCATCACTGAGTCCACATCATCTGTCACACTCATCACTGAGTCCACATTCTCTTACACTCATCACTGAGTCCACATCATCTCTCACACTCATCACCGAGTCCACATCATCTGTCACACTCATCACCGAGTCCACATCATCTGTCACACTCATCACCGAGTCCACATCATCTGTCACGCTCATCACTGAGTCCACATCATCTGTCACACTAATCATTGAGTCCACATCATCTCTCACACTCATCACTGAGTCCACATCATCTGTCACGCTCATCACCGAGTCCACATCATCTGTCACGCTCATCACTGAGTCCACATCATCTGTCAAACTCATCACCGAGTCCACATCATCTGTCACACTCATCACCGAGTCCACATCATCTGTCAAGCTCATCACTGAGTCCACATCATCTGTCACACTCATCACTGAGTCCACATCATCTCTCACACTCATCACTGAGTCCACATCATCTGTCACACTCATCACCGAGTCCACATCATTTGTCACACTCATCACCGAGTCCACATCATCTATCACACTCCTCACTGAGTCCACATCATGTCACGCTCATCACCGAGTCCACATCATCTCTCACACTAATCACCGAGTCCACATCCCCTATCACACTCATCACCGAGTCCACATCATCTCTCACACTCATCACTGAGTCCACATCATCTCTCACACTCATCGCTGAGTCCACATCATCTCTCACACTCATCACCGAGTCCACATCATCTGTCACACTCATCACCGAGTCCACATCATCTGTCACACTCATCACCGAGTCCACATCATCTGTCACGCTCATCACTGAGTCCACATCATCTGTCAAACTCATCACCGAGTCCACATCCCCTCTCACACTCATCACTCAGTCCACATCATCTGTCACACTCATCACCGAGTCCACATCATCTGTCAAGCTCATCACTGAGTCCACATCATCTGTCAAACTCATCACTGAGTCCACATCATCTCTCACACTCATCACTGAGTCCACATCATTTGTCACGCTCATCACCGAGTCCACATCATCTGTCACACTCATCACCGAGTCCACATCATCTGTCACACTCATCACCGAGTCCACATCATCTGTCACGCTCATCACTGAGTCCACATCATCTGTCACACTCATCACTGAGTCCACATCATCTCTCACACTCATCACTGAGTCCACATCATCTGTCACGCTCATCACCGAGTCCACATCATCTGTCACACTCATCACCGAGTCCACATCATCTGTCACGCTCATCACTGAGTCCACATCATCTGTCACACTCATCACTGAGTCCACATTCTCTTACACTCATCACTGAGTCCACATCATCTCTCACACTCATCACCGAGTCCACATCATCTGTCACACTCATCACCGAGTCCACATCATCTGTCACACTCATCACCGAGTCCACATCATCTGTCACGCTCATCACTGAGTCCACATCATCTGTCACACTCATCACTGAGTCCACATCATCTCTCACACTCATCACTGAGTCCACATCATCTGTCACGCTCATCACTGAGTCCACATCATCTTTCACACTCATCACCGAGTCCACATAATCTGTCACGCTCATCACTGAGTCCACATCATCTGTCACATTCATCACTGAGTCCACATCATTTCTCACACTCATCACTGAGTCCACATCATCTCTCACACTCATCACCGAGTCCACATCATCTGTCACACTCATCACCGAGTCCACATCATCTGTCACACTCATCACCGAGTCCACATCATCTGTCACACTCATCATTGAGTCCACATAATCTCTCACACTCATCACCAAGTCCACATCATCTACCACACTCATCACTGACTCCACATCATGTCACGCTCATCACCGAGTCCACATCCCCTATCACATTCATCACTGAGTCCCCATCATCTCTCACACTCATGACTGTGTCCACATCATCTGTCACACTCATCACCGAGTCCACATCATTTGTCACACTCATCACCGAGTCCACATCATCTATCACACTCATCACTGAGTCCACATCATGTCACGCTCATCACCGAGTCCACATCATCTCTCACACTAATCACCGAGTCCACATCCCCTATCACACTCATCACCGAGTCCACATCATCTCTCACACTCATCACTGAGTCCACATCATCTCTCACACTCATCGCTGAGTCCACATCATCTCTCACACTCATCACCGAGTCCACATCATCTGTCACACTCATCACCGAGTCCACATCATCTGTCACACTCATCACCGAGTCCACATCATATGTCACGCTCATCACTGAGTCCACATCATCTGTCAAACTCATCACCGAGTCCACATCCCCTCTCACACTCATCACTGAGTCCACATCATCTGTCACACTCATCACCGAGTCCACATCATCTGTCAAGCTCATCACTGAGTCCACATCATCTGTCAAACTCATCACTGAGTCCACATCATCTCTCACACTCATCACTGAGTCCACATCATTTGTCACGCTCATCACCGAGTCCACATCATCTGTCACACTCATCACCGAGTCCACATCATCTGTCACACTCATCACCGAGTCCACATCATCTGTCACGCTCATCACTGAGTCCACATCATCTGTCACACTCATCACTGAGTCCACATCATCTCTCACACTCATCACTGAGTCCACATCATCTGTCACGCTCATCACCGAGTCCACATCATCTGTCACACTCATCACCGAGTCCACATCATCTGTCACGCTCATCACTGATTCCACATCATCTGTCACACTCATCACTGAGTCCACATTCTCTTACACTCATCACTGAGTCCACATCATCTCTCACACTCATCACCGAGTCCACATCATCTGTCACACTCATCACCGAGTCCACATCATCTGTCACACTCATCACCGAGTCCACATCATCTGTCACGCTCATCACTGAGTCCACATCATCTGTCACACTAATCATTGAGTCCACATCATCTCTCACACTCATCACTGAGTCCACATCATCTGTCACGCTCATCACCGAGTCCACATCATCTGTCAAACTCATCACCGAGTCCACATAATCTGTCACGCTCATCACTGAGTCCACATCATCTGTCACGCTCATCACTGAGTCCACATCATCTTTCACACTCATCACCGAGTCCACATAATCTGTCACGCTCATCACTGAGTCCACATCATCTGTCACATTCATCACTGAGTCCACATCATTTCTCACACTCATCACTGAGTCCACATCATCTCTCACACTCATCACCGAGTCCACATCATCTGTCACACTCATCACCGAGTCCACATCATCTGTCACACTCATCACCGAGTCCACATCATCTGTCACACTCATCATTGAGTCCACATAATCTCTCACACTCATCACCAAGTCCACATCATCTACCACACTCATCACTGACTCCACATCATGTCATGCTCATCACCGAGTCCACATCCCCTATCACACTCATCACTGAGTCCCCATCATCTCTCACACTCATGACTGTGTCCACATCATCTGTCACACTCATCACCGAGTCCACATCATTTGTCACACTCATCACCGAGTCCACATCATCTATCACACTCCTCACTGAGTCCACATCATGTCACGCTCATCACCGAGTCCACATCATCTCTCACACTAATCACCGAGTCCACATCCCCTATCACACTCATCACCGAGTCCACATCATCTCTCACACTCATCACTGAGTCCACATCATCTCTCACACTCATCGCTGAGTCCACATCATCTCTCACACTCATCACCGAGTCCACATCATCTGTCACACTCATCACCGAGTCCACATCATCTGTCACACTCATCACCGAGTCCACATCATCTGTCACGCTCATCACTGAGTCCACATCATCTGTCAAACTCATCACCGAGTCCACATCCCCTCTCACACTCATCACTCAGTCCACATCATCTGTCACACTCATCACCGAGTCCACATCATCTGTCAAGCTCATCACTGAGTCCACATCATCTGTCAAACTCATCACTGAGTCCACATCATCTCTCACACTCATCACTGAGTCCACATCATTTGTCACGCTCATCACCGAGTCCACATCATCTGTCACACTCATCACCGAGTCCACATCATCTGTCACACTCATCACCGAGTCCACATCATCTGTCACGCTCATCACTGAGTCCACATCATCTGTCACACTCATCACTGAGTCCACATCATCTCTCACACTCATCACTGAGTCCACATCATCTGTCACGCTCATCACCGAGTCCACATCATCTGTCACACTCATCACCGAGTCCACATCATCTGTCACGCTCATCACTGAGTCCACATCATCTGTCACACTCATCACTGAGTCCACATTCTCTTACACTCATCACTGAGTCCACATCATCTCTCACACTCATCACCGAGTCCACATCATCTGTCACACTCATCACCGAGTCCACATCATCTGTCACACTCATCACCGAGTCCACATCATCTGTCACGCTCATCACTGAGTCCACATCATCTGTCACACTCATCACTGAGTCCACATCATCTCTCACACTCATCACTGAGTCCACATCATCTGTCACGCTCATCACTGAGTCCACATCATCTTTCACACTCATCACCGAGTCCACATAATCTGTCACGCTCATCACTGAGTCCACATCATCTGTCACATTCATCACTGAGTCCACATCATTTCTCACACTCATCACTGAGTCCACATCATCTCTCACACTCATCACCGAGTCCACATCATCTGTCACACTCATCACCGAGTCCACATCATCTGTCACACTCATCACCGAGTCCACATCATCTGTCACACTCATCATTGAGTCCACATAATCTCTCACACTCATCACCAAGTCCACATCATCTACCACACTCATCACTGACTCCACATCATGTCACGCTCATCACCGAGTCCACATCCCCTATCACATTCATCACTGAGTCCCCATCATCTCTCACACTCATGACTGTGTCCACATCATCTGTCACACTCATCACCGAGTCCACATCATTTGTCACACTCATCACCGAGTCCACATCATCTATCACACTCATCACTGAGTCCACATCATGTCACGCTCATCACCGAGTCCACATCATCTCTCACACTAATCACCGAGTCCACATCCCCTATCACACTCATCACCGAGTCCACATCATCTCTCACACTCATCACTGAGTCCACATCATCTCTCACACTCATCGCTGAGTCCACATCATCTCTCACACTCATCACCGAGTCCACATCATCTGTCACACTCATCACCGAGTCCACATCATCTGTCACACTCATCACCGAGTCCACATCATATGTCACGCTCATCACTGAGTCCACATCATCTGTCAAACTCATCACCGAGTCCACATCCCCTCTCACACTCATCACTGAGTCCACATCATCTGTCACACTCATCACCGAGTCCACATCATCTGTCAAGCTCATCACTGAGTCCACATCATCTGTCAAACTCATCACTGAGTCCACATCATCTCTCACACTCATCACTGAGTCCACATCATTTGTCACGCTCATCACCGAGTCCACATCATCTGTCACACTCATCACCGAGTCCACATCATCTGTCACACTCATCACCGAGTCCACATCATCTGTCACGCTCATCACTGAGTCCACATCATCTGTCACACTCATCACTGAGTCCACATCATCTCTCACACTCATCACTGAGTCCACATCATCTGTCACGCTCATCACCGAGTCCACATCATCTGTCACACTCATCACCGAGTCCACATCATCTGTCACGCTCATCACTGAGTCCACATCATCTGTCACACTCATCACTGAGTCCACATTCTCTTACACTCATCACTGAGTCCACATCATCTCTCACACTCATCACCGAGTCCACATCATCTGTCACACTCATCACCGAGTCCACATCATCTGTCACACTCATCACCGAGTCCACATCATCTCTCACACTCATCACTGAGTCCACATCATCTCTCACACTCATCACCGAGTCCACATCATCTGTCACACTCATCACCGAGTCCACATCATCTGTCACACTCATCACCGAGTCCACATCATCTGTCACACTCATCATTGAGTCCACATAATCTCTCACACTCATCACCAAGTCCACATCATCTACCACACTCATCACTGACTCCACATCATGTCACGCTCATCACCGAGTCCACATCCCCTATCACACTCATCACTGAGTCCCCATCATCTCTCACACTCATGACTGTGTCCACATCATCTGTCACACTCATCACCGAGTCCACATCATTTGTCACACTCATCACCGAGTCCACATCATCTATCACACTCCTCACTGAGTCCACATCATGTCACGCTCATCACCGAGTCCACATCATCTCTCACACTAATCACCGAGTCCACATCCCCTATCACACTCATCACCGAGTCCACATCATCTCTCACACTCATCACCGAGTCCACATCATCTGTCACACTCATCACCGAGTCCACATCATCTGTCACACTCATCACCGAGTCCACATCATCTGTCACGCTCATCACTGAGTCCACATCATCTGTCAAACTCATCACCGAGTCCACATCCCCTCTCACACTCATCACTGAGTCCACATCATCTGTCACACTCATCACCGAGTCCACATCATCTGTCAAGCTCATCACTGAGTCCACATCATCTGTCAAACTCATCACTGAGTCCACATCATCTCTCACACTCATCACTGAGTCCACATCATTTGTCACGCTCATCACCGAGTCCACATCATCTGTCACACTCATCACCGAGTCCACATCATCTGTCACACTCATCACCGAGTCCACATCATCTGTCACGCTCATCACTGAGTCCACATCATCTGTCACACTCATCACTGAGTCCACATCATCTCTCACACTCATCACTGAGTCCACATCATCTGTCACGCTCATCACCGAGTCCACATCATCTGTCACACTCATCACCGAGTCCACATCATCTGCCACGCTCATCACTGAGTCCACATCATCTGTCACACTCATCACTGAGTCCACATTCTCTTACACTCATCACTGAGTCCACATCATCTCTCACACTCATCACCGAGTCCACATCATCTGTCACACTCATCACCGAGTCCACATCATCTGTCACACTCATCACCGAGTCCACATCATCTGTCACGCTCATCACTGAGTCCACATCATCTGTCACACTCATCACTGAGTCCACATCATCTCTCACACTCATCACTGAGTCCACATCATCTGTCACGCTCATCACTGAGTCCACATCATCTTTCACACTCATCACCGAGTCCACATAATCTGTCACGCTCATCACTGAGTCCACATCATCTGTCACATTCATCACTGAGTCCACATCATTTCTCACACTCATCACTGAGTCCACATCATCTCTCACACTCATCACCGAGTCCACATCATCTGTCACACTCATCACCGAGTCCACATCATCTGTCACACTCATCACCGAGTCCACATCATCTGTCACACTCATCATTGAGTCCACATAATCTCTCACACTCATCACCAAGTCCACATCATCTACCACACTCATCACTGACTCCACATCATGTCACGCTAATCACCGAGTCCACATCCCCTATCACACTCATCACTGAGTCCCCATCATCTCTCACACTCATGACTGTGTCCACATCATCTGTCACACTCATCACCGAGTCCACATCATTTGTCACACTCATCACCGAGTCCACATCATCTATCACACTCATCACTGAGTCCACATCATGTCACGCTCATCACCGAGTCCACATCATCTCTCACACTAATCACCGAGTCCACATCCCCTATCACACTCATCACCGAGTCCACATCATCTCTCACACTCATCACTGAGTCCACATCATCTCTCACACTCATCGCTGAGTCCACATCATCTCTCACACTCATCACCGAGTCCACATCATCTGTCACACTCATCACCGAGTCCAGATCATCTGTCACGCTCATCACTGAGTCCACATCATCTGTCAAACTCATCACCGAGTCCACATCCCCTCTCACACTCATCACTGAGTCCACATCATCTCTCACACTCATCACCGAGTCCACATCATCTGTCAAGCTCATCACTGAGTCCACATCATCTGTCGAACTCATCACTGAGTCCACATCATCTCTCACACTCATCACTGAGTCCACATCATTTGTCACGCTCATCACCGAGTCCACATCATCTGTCACACTCATCACCGAGTCCACATCATCTGTCACACTCATCACCGAGTCCACATCATCTCTCACGCTCATCGCTGAGTCCACATCATCTCTCACACTCATCACCGAGTCCACATTATCTGTCACACTCATCACCAAGTCCACATCATCTGTCACACTCATCACCGAGTCCACATCATCTGTCACACTCATCACCGAGTCCACATCATCTGTTACGCTCGTCACTGAGTCCACATCATCTGTCACACTCATCACTGAGTCCACATCATCTCTCACACTCATCACTGAGTCCACATCATCTGTCACGCTCATCACCGAGTCCACATCATCTGTCACACTCATCACCGAGTCCACATCATTTGTCACACTCATCACCGAGTCCACATCATCTGTCACACTCATCACCGAGTCCAAATCCCCTATCACACACATCACTGAGTCCACATCATCTGTCACACTCATCACCGAGTCCACATCCCCTCTCACACTCATCACTGAGTCTACATCATCTGTCACACTCATCACCGAGTCCACATCATCTGTCACGCTCATCACTGAGTCCACATCATCTGTCACACTCATCACTGAGTCCACATCATCTCTCACACTCATCACTGAGTCCACATCATCTGTCACGTTCATCACCGAGTCCACATCATCTGTCACACTCATCACCGAGTCCACATCATCTGTCACGCTCATCACTGAGTCCACATCATCTCTCACACTCATCACTGAGTCCACATTCTCTCACACTCATCACTGAGTCCACATCATCTCTCACACTCATCACCGAGTCCACATCATCTGTCACACTCATCACCGAGTCCACATCATCTGTCACACTCATCACCGAGTCCACATCATCTGTCACGCTCATCATTGAGTCCACATCATCTGTCACACTCATCACTGAGTCCACATCATCTCTCACACTCATCACTGAGTCCACATCATCTGTCACGCTCATCACTGAGTCCACATCATCTTTCACACTCATCACCGAGTCCACATAATCTGTCACGCTCATCACTGAGTCCACATCATCTGTCACATTCATCACTGAGTCCACATCATTTCTCACACTCATCACTGAGTCCACATCATCTCTCACACTCATCACCGAGTCCACATCATCTGTCACACTCATCATTGAGTCCACATCATCTGTCACACTCATCACCGAGTCCACATCATCTGTCACACTCATCATTGAGTCCACATAATCTCTCACACTCATCACCAAGTCCACATCATCTACCACACTCATCACTGACTCCACATCATGTCACGCTCATCACCGAGTCCACATCCCCTATCACACTCATCACTGAGTCCCCATCATCTCTCACACTCATGACTGTGTCCACATCATCTGTCACACTCATCACCGAGTCCACATCATTTGTCACACTCATCACCGAGTCCACATCATCTATCACACTCATCACTGAGTCCACATCATGTCACGCTCATCACCGAGTCCACATCATCTCTCACACTAATCACCGAGTCCACATCCCCTATCACACTCATCACCGAGTCCACATCATCTCTCACACTCATCACTGAGTCCACATCATCTCTCACACTCATCGCTGAGTCCACATCATCTCTCACACTCATCACCGAGTCCACATCATCTGTCACACTCATCACCGAGTCCACATCATCTGTCACGCTCATCACTGAGTCCACATCATCTGTCAAACTCATCACCGAGTCCACATCCCCTCTCACACTCATCACTGAGTCCACATCATCTCTCACACTCATCACCGAGTCCACATCATCTGTCAAGCTCATCACTGAGTCCACATCATCTGTCGAACTCATCACTGAGTCCACATCATCTCTCACACTCATCACTGAGTCCACATCATTTGTCACGCTCATCACCGAGTCCACATCATCTGTCACACTCATCACCGAGTCCACATCATCTGTCACACTCATCACCGAGTCCACATCATCTCTCACGCTCATCGCTGAGTCCACATCATCTCTCACACTCATCACCGAGTCCACATTATCTGTCACACTCATCACCAAGTCCACATCATCTGTCACACTCATCACCGAGTCCACATCATCTGTCACACTCATCACCGAGTCCACATCATCTGTTACACTCGTCACTGAGTCCACATCATCTGTCACACTCATCACTGAGTCCACATCATCTCTCACACTCATCACTGAGTCCACATCATCTGTCACGCTCATCACCGAGTCCACATCATCTGTCACACTCATCACCGAGTCCACATCATTTGTCACACTCATCACCGAGTCCACATCATCTGTCACACTAATCACCGAGTCCAAATCCCCTATCACACACATCACTGAGTCCACATCATCTGTCACACTCATCACCGAGTCCACATCCCCTCTCACACTCATCACTGAGTCTACATCATCTGTCACACTCATCACCGAGTCCACATCATCTGTCACGCTCATCACTGAGTCCACATCATCTGTCACACTCATCACTGAGTCCACATCATCTCTCACACTCATCACTGAGTCCACATCATCTGTCACGTTCATCACCGAGTCCACATCATCTGTCACACTCATCACCGAGTCCACATCATCTGTCACGCTCATCACTGAGTCCATATCATCTCTCACACTCATCACTGAGTCCACATTCTCTCACACTCATCACTGAGTCCACATCATCTCTCACACTCATCACCGAGTCCACATCATCTGTCACACTCATCACCGAGTCCACATCATCTGTCACACTCATCACCGAGTCCACATCATCTGTCACGCTCATCATTGAGTCCACATCATCTGTCACACTCATCACTGAGTCCACATCATCTCTCACACTCATCACTGAGTCCACATCATCTGTCACGCTCATCACTGAGTCCACATCATCTTTCACACTCATCACCGAGTCCACATAATCTGTCACGCTCATCACTGAGTCCACATCATCTGTCACATTCATCACTGAGTCCACATCATTTCTCACACTCATCACTGAGTCCACATCATCTCTCACACTCATCACCGAGTCCACATCATCTGTCACACTCATCACCGAGTCCACATCATCTGTCACACTCATCACCGAGTCCACATCATCTGTCACACTCATCATTGAGTCCACATAATCTCTCACACTCATCACCAAGTCCACATCATCTACCACACTCATCACTGACTCCACATCATGTCACGCTCATCACCGAGTCCACATCCCCTATCACACTCATCACTGAGTCCCCATCATCTCTCACACTCATGACTGTGTCCACATCATCTGTCACAGTCATCACCGAGTCCACATCATTTGTCACACTCATCACCGAGTCCACATCATCTATCACACTCCTCACTGAGTCCACATCATGTCACGCTCATCACCGAGTCCACATCATCTCTCACACTAATCACCGAGTCCACATCCCCTATCACACTCATCACCGAGTCCACATCATCTCTCACACTCATCACTGAGTCCACATCATCTCTCACACTCATCGCTGAGTCCACATCATCTCTCACACTCATCACCGAGTCCACATCATCTGTCACACTCATCACCGAGTCCACATCATCTGTCACACTCATCACCGAGTCCACATCATCTGTCACGCTCATCACTGAGTCCACATCATCTGTCAAACTCATCACCGAGTCCACATCCCCTCTCACACTCATCACTGACTCCACATCATCTGTCACACTCATCACCGAGTCCACATCATCTGTCAAGCTCATCACTGAGTCCACATCATCTGTCAAACTCATCACTGAGTCCACATCATCTCTCACACTCATCACTGAGTCCACATCATTTGTCACGCTCATCACCGAGTCCACATCATCTGTCACACTCATCACCGAGTCCACATCATCTGTCACACTCATCACCGAGTCCACATCATCTGTCACGCTCATCACTGAGTCCACATCATCTGTCACACTCATCACTGAGTCCACATCATCTCTCACACTCATCACTGAGTCCACATCATCTGTCACGCTCATCACCGAGTCCACATCATCTGTCACACTCATCATCGAGTCCACATCATCTGTCACGCTCATCACTGAGTCCACATCATCTGTCACACTCATCACTGAGTCCACATTCTCTTACACTCATCACTGAGTCCACATCATCTCTCACACTCATCACCGAGTCCACATCATCTGTCACACTCATCACCGAGTCCACATCATCTGTCACACTCATCACCGAGTCCACATCATCTGTCACGCTCATCACTGAGTCCACATCATCTGTCACACTCATCACTGAGTCCACATCATCTCTCACACTCATCACTGAGTCCACATCATCTGTCACGCTCATCACTGAGTCCACATCATCTTTCACACTCATCACCGAGTCCACATAATCTGTCACGCTCATCACTGAGTCCACATCATCTGTCACATTCATCACTGAGTCCACATCATTTCTCACACTCATCACTGAGTCCACATCATCTCTCACACTCATCACCGAGTCCACATCATCTGTCACACTCATCACCGAGTCCACATCATCTGTCACACTCATCACCGAGTCCACATCATCTGTCACACTCATCATTGAGTCCACATAATCTCTCACACTCATCACCAAGTCCACATCATCTACCACACTCATCACTGACTCCACATCATGTCACGCTCATCACCGAGTCCACATCCCCTATCACACTCATCACTGAGTCCCCATCATCTCTCACACTCATGACTGTGTCCACATCATCTGTCACACTCATCACCGAGTCCACATCATTTGTCACACTCATCACCGAGTCCACATCATCTATCACACTCATCACTGAGTCCACATCATGTCACGCTCATCACCGAGTCCACATCATCTCTCACACTAATCACCGAGTCCACATCCCCTATCACACTCATCACCGAGTCCACATCATCTCTCACACTCATCACTGAGTCCACATCATCTCTCACACTCATCGCTGAGTCCACATCATCTCTCACACTCATCACCGAGTCCACATCATCTGTCACACTCATCACCGAGTCCACATCATCTGTCACACTCATCACCGAGTCCACATCATCTGTCACGCTCATCACTGAGTCCACATCATCTGTCAAACTCATCACCGAGTCCACATCCCCTCTCACACTCATCACTGAGTCCACATCATCTGTCACACTCATCACCGAGTCCACATCATCTGTCAAGCTCATCACTGAGTCCACATCATCTGTCAAACTCATCACTGAGTCCACATCATCTCTCACACTCATCACTGAGTCCACATCATTTGTCACGCTCATCACCGAGTCCACATCATCTGTCACACTCATCACCGAGTCCACATCATCTGTCACACTCATCACCGAGTCCACATCATCTGTCACGCTCATCACTGAGTCCACATCATCTGTCACACTCATCACTGAGTCCACATCATCTCTCACACTCATCACTGAGTCCACATCATCTGTCACGCTCATCACCGAGTCCACATCATCTGTCACACTCATCACCGAGTCCACATCATCTGTCACGCTCATCACTGAGTCCACATCATCTGTCACACTCATCACTGAGTCCACATTCTCTTACACTCATCACTGAGTCCACATCATCTCTCACACTCATCACCGAGTCCACATCATCTGTCACACTCATCACCGAGTCCACATCATCTGTCACACTCATCACCGAGTCCACATCATCTGTCAAACTCATCACTGAGTCCACATCATCTCTCACACTCATCACTGAGTCCACATCATTTGTCACGCTCATCACCGAGTCCACATCATCTGTCACACTCATCACCGAGTCCACATCATCTGTCACACTCATCACCGAGTCCACATCATCTGTCACGCTCATCACTGAGTCCACATCATCTGTCACACTCATCACTGAGTCCACATCATCTCTCACACTCATCACTGAGTCCACATCATCTGTCACGCTCATCACCGAGTCCACATCATCTGTCACACTCATCACCGAGTCCACATCATCTGTCACGCTCATCACTGAGTCCACATCATCTGTCACACTCATCACTGAGTCCACATTCTCTTACACTCATCACTGAGTCCACATCATCTCTCACACTCATCACCGAGTCCACATCATCTGTCACACTCATCACCGAGTCCACATCATCTGTCACACTCATCACCGAGTCCACATCATCTGTCACGCTCATCATTGAGTCCACATCATCTGTCACACTCATCACTGAGTCCACATCATCTCTCACATTCATCACTGAGTCCACATCATCTGTCACGCTCATCACTGAGTCCACATCATCTTTCACACTCATCACCGAGTCCACATAATCTGTCACGCTCATCACTGAGTCCACATCATCTGTCACATTCATCACTGAGTCCACATCATTTCTCACACTCATCACTGAGTCCACATCATCTCTCACACTCATCACCGAGTCCACATCATCTGTCACACTCATCACCGAGTCCACATCATCTGTCACACTCATCACCGAGTCCACATCATCTGTCACACTCATCATTGAGTCCACATAATCTCTCACACTCATCACCAAGTCCACATCATCTACCACACTCATCACTGACTCCACATCATGTCACGCTCATCACCGAGTCCACATCCCCTATCACACTCATCACTGAGTCCCCATCATCTCTCACACTCATGACTGTGTCCACATCATCTGTCACACTCATCACCGAGTCCACATCATTTGTCACACTCATCACCGAGTCCACATCATCTATCACACTCCTCACTGAGTCCACATCATGTCACGCTCATCACCGAGTCCACATCATCTCTCACACTAATCACCGAGTCCACATCCCCTATCACACTCATCACCGAGTCCACATCATCTCTCACACTCATCACTGAGTCCACATCATCTCTCACACTCATCGCTGAGTCCACATCATCTCTCACACTCATCACCGAGTCCACATCATCTGTCACACTCATCACCGAGTCCACATCATCTGTCACACTCATCACCAAGTCCACATCATCTGTCACGCTCATCACTGAGTCCACATCATCTGTCAAACTCATCACCGAGTCCACATCCCCTCTCACACTCATCACTGAGTCCACATCATCTGTCACACTCATCACCGAGTCCACATCATCTGTCAAGCTCATCACTGAGTCCACATCATCTGTCAAACTCATCACTGAGTCCACATCATCTCTCACACTCATCACTGAGTCCACATCATTTGTCACGCTCATCACCGAGTCCACATCATCTGTCACACTCATCACCGAGTCCACATCATCTGTCACACTCATCACCAAGTCCACATCATCTGTCACGCTCATCACTGAGTCCACATCATCTGTCACACTCATCACTGAGTCCACATCATCTCTCACACTCATCACTGAGTCCACATCATCTGTCACGCTCATCACCGAGTCCACATCATCTGTCACACTCATCACCGAGTCCACATCATCTGTCACGCTCATCACTGAGTCCACATCATCTGTCACACTCATCACTGAGTCCACATTCTCTTACACTCATCACTGAGTCCACATCATCTCTCACACTCATCACCGAGTCCACATCATCTGTCACACTCATCACCGAGTCCACATCATCTGTCACACTCATCACCGAGTCCACATCATCTGTCACGCTCATCACTGAGTCCACATCATCTGTCACACTCATCACTGAGTCCACATCATCTCTCACACTCATCACTGAGTCCACATCATCTGTCACGCTCATCACCGAGTCCACATCATCTGTCACACTCATCACCGAGTCCACATAATCTGTCACGCTCATCACTGAGTCCACATCATCTGTCACACTCATCACTGAGTCCACATCATCTCTCACACTCATCACTGAGTCCACATCATCTGTCACACTCATCACCGAGTCCACATCATCTGTCACACTCATCACCGGGTCCACATCATCTGTCACACTCATCACCGAGTCCACATCATCTGTCACACTCATCATTGAGTCCACATCATCTCTCACACTCATCACCAAGTCCACATCATCTACCACACTCATCACTGACTCCACATCATGTCACGCTCATCACCGAGTCCACATCCCCTATCACACTCATCACTGAGTCCCCATCATCTCTCACACTCATGACTGTGTCCACATCATCTGTCAAACTCATCACTGAGTCCACATCATCTCTCACACTCATCACTGAGTCCACATCATTTGTCACGCTCATCACCGAGTCCACATCATCTGTCACACTCATCACCGAGTCCACATCATCTGTCACACTCATCACCGAGTCCACAACATCTGTCACGCTCATCACTGAGTCCACATCATCTGTCACACTCATCACTGAGTCCACATCATCTCTCACACTCATCACTGAGTCCACATCATCTGTCACGCTCATCACCGAGTCCACATCATCTGTCACACTCATCACCGAGTCCACATCATCTGTCACGCTCATCACTGAGTCCACATCATCTGTCACACTCATCACTGAGTCCACATTCTCTTACACTCATCACTGAGTCCACATCATCTCTCACACTCATCACCGAGTCCACATCATCTGTCACACTCATCACCGAGTCCACATCATCTGTCACACTCATCACCGAGTCCACATCATCTGTCACGCTCATCATTGAGTCCACATCATCTGTCACACTCATCACTGAGTCCACATCATCTCTCACATTCATCACTGAGTCCACATCATCTGTCACGCTCATCACTGAGTCCACATCATCTTTCACACTCATCACCGAGTCCACATAATCTGTCACGCTCATCACTGAGTCCACATCATCTGTCACATTCATCACTGAGTCCACATCATTTCTCACACTCATCACTGAGTCCACATCATCTCTCACACTCATCACCGAGTCCACATCATCTGTCACACTCATCACCGAGTCCACATCATCTGTCACACTCATCACCGAGTCCACATCATCTGTCACACTCATCATTGAGTCCACATAATCTCTCACACTCATCACCAAGTCCACATCATCTACCACACTCATCACTGACTCCACATCATGTCACGCTCATCACCGAGTCCACATCCCCTATCACACTCATCACTGAGTCCCCATCATCTCTCACACTCATGACTGTGTCCACATCATCTGTCACACTCATCACCGAGTCCACATCATTTGTCACACTCATCACCGAGTCCACATCATCTATCACACTCCTCACTGAGTCCACATCATGTCACGCTCATCACCGAGTCCACATCATCTCTCACACTAATCACCGAGTCCACATCCCCTATCACACTCATCACCGAGTCCACATCATCTCTCACACTCATCACTGAGTCCACATCATCTCTCACACTCATCGCTGAGTCCACATCATCTCTCACGCTCATCACCGAGTCCACATCATCTGTCACACTCATCACCGAGTCCACATCATCTGTCACACTCATCACCAAGTCCACATCATCTGTCACGCTCATCACTGAGTCCACATCATCTGTCAAACTCATCACCGAGTCCACATCCCCTCTCACACTCATCACTGAGTCCACATCATCTGTCACACTCATCACCGAGTCCACATCATCTGTCAAGCTCATCACTGAGTCCACATCATCTGTCAAACTCATCACTGAGTCCACATCATCTCTCACACTCATCACTGAGTCCACATCATTTGTCACGCTCATCACCGAGTCCACATCATCTGTCACACTCATCACCGAGTCCACATCATCTGTCACACTCATCACCAAGTCCACATCATCTGTCACGCTCATCACTGAGTCCACATCATCTGTCACACTCATCACTGAGTCCACATCATCTCTCACACTCATCACTGAGTCCACATCATCTGTCACGCTCATCACCGAGTCCACATCATCTGTCACACTCATCACCGAGTCCACATCATCTGTCACGCTCATCACTGAGTCCACATCATCTGTCACACTCATCACTGAGTCCACATTCTCTTACACTCATCACTGAGTCCACATCATCTCTCACACTCATCACCGAGTCCACATCATCTGTCACACTCATCACCGAGTCCACATCATCTGTCACACTCATCACCGAGTCCACATCATCTGTCACGCTCATCACTGAGTCCACATCATCTGTCACACTCATCACTGAGTCCACATCATCTCTCACACTCATCACTGAGTCCACATCATCTGTCACGCTCATCACCGAGTCCACATCATCTGTCACACTCATCACCGAGTCCACATAATCTGTCACGCTCATCACTGAGTCCACATCATCTGTCACACTCATCACTGAGTCCACATCATCTCTCACACTCATCACTGAGTCCACATCATCTGTCACACTCATCACCGAGTCCACATCATCTGTCACACTCATCACCGGGTCCACATCATCTGTCACACTCATCACCGAGTCCACATCATCTGTCACACTCATCATTGAGTCCACATCATCTCTCACACTCATCACCAAGTCCACATCATCTACCACACTCATCACTGACTCCACATCATGTCACGCTCATCACCGAGTCCACATCCCCTATCACACTCATCACTGAGTCCCCATCATCTCTCACACTCATGACTGTGTCCACATCATCTGTCAAACTCATCACTGAGTCCACATCATCTCTCACACTCATCACTGAGTCCACATCATTTGTCACGCTCATCACCGAGTCCACATCATCTGTCACACTCATCACCGAGTCCACATCATCTGTCACACTCATCACCGAGTCCACAACATCTGTCACGCTCATCACTGAGTCCACATCATCTGTCACACTCATCACTGAGTCCACATCATCTCTCACACTCATCACTGAGTCCACATCATCTGTCACGCTCATCACCGAGTCCACATCATCTGTCACACTCATCACCGAGTCCACATCATCTGTCACGCTCATCACTGAGTCCACATCATCTGTCACACTCATCACTGAGTCCACATTCTCTTACACTCATCACTGAGTCCACATCATCTCTCACACTCATCACCGAGTCCACATCATCTGTCACACTCATCACCGAGTCCACATCATCTGTCACACTCATCACCGAGTCCACATCATCTGTCACGCTCATCACTGAGTCCACATCATCTGTCACACTCATCACTGAGTCCACATCATCTCTCACACTCATCACTGAGTCCACATCATCTGTCACGCTCATCACCGAGTCCACATCATCTGTCACACTCATCACCGAGTCCACATAATCTGTCACGCTCATAACTGAGTCCACATCATCTGTCACACTCATCACTGAGTCCACATCATCTCTCACACTCATCACTGAGTCCACATCATCTCTCACACTCATCACTGAGTCCACATCCCCTATCACACTCATCACCGAGTCCACATCATCTGTCACACTCATCACCGAGTCCACATCATCTGTCACACTCATCACCGAGTCCACATCATCTGTCACGCTCATCACTGAGTCCACATCATCTGTCAAACTCATCACCGAGTCCACATCCCGTCTCACACTCATCACTGAGTCCACATCATCTGTCACACTCATCACCGAGTCCACATCATCTGTCAAGCTCATCACTGAGTCCACATCATCTGTCAAACTCATCACTGAGTCCACATCATCTCTCACACTCATCACTGAGTCCACATCATTTGTCACGCTCATCACCGAGTCCACATCATCTGTCACACTCATCACCGAGTCCACATCATCTGTCACACTCATCACCGAGTCCACATCATCTGTCACGCTCATCACTGAGTCCACATCATCTGTCACACTCATCACTGAGTCCACATCATCTGTCACACTCATCACTGAGTCCACATCATCTGTCACGCTCATCACCGAGTCCACATCATTTGTCACACTCATCACCGAGTCCACATCATCTGTCACGCTCATCACTGAGTCCACATCATCTGTCACACTCATCACTGAGTCCACATTCTCTTACACTCATCACTGAGTCCACATCATCTCTCACACTCATCACCGAGTCCACATCATCTGTCACACTCATCACCGAGTCCACATCATCTGTCACACTCATCACCGAGTCCACATCATCTGTCACGCTCATCACTGAGTCCACATCATCTGTCACACTCATCACTGAGTCCACATCATCTCTCACACTCATCACTGAGTCCACATCATCTGTCACGCTCATCACCGAGTCCACATCATCTGTCACACTCATCACCGAGTCCACATAATCTGTCACGCTCATCACTGAGTCCACATCATCTGTCACTCTCATCACTGAGTCCACATCATCTCTCACACTCATCACTGAGTCCACATCATCTCTCACACTCATCACCGAGTCCACATCATCTGTCACACTCATCACCGAGTCCACATCATCTGTCACACTCATCACCGAGTCCACATCATCTGTCACACTCATCATTGAGTCCACATCATCTCTCACACTCATCACCAAGTCCACATCATCTACCACACTCATCACTGACTCCACATCTTGTCACGCTCATCACCGAGTCCACATCCCCTATCACACTCATCACTGAGTCCCCATCATCTCTCACACTCATGACTGTGTCCACATCATCTGTCAAACTCATCACTGAGTCCACATCATCTCTCACACTCATCACTGAGTCCACATCATTTGTCACGCTCATCACCGAGTCCACATCATCTGTCACACTCATCACCGAGTCCACATCATCTGTCACACTCATCACCGAGTCCACATCATCTGTCACGCTCATCACTGAGTCCACATCATCTGTCACACTCATCACTGAGTCCACATCATCTCTCACACTCATCACTGAGTCCACATCATCTGTCACGCTCATCACCGAGTCCACATCATCTGTCACACTCATCACCGAGTCCACATCATCTGTCACGCTCATCACTGAGTCCACATCATCTGTCACACTCATCACTGAGTCCATATTCTCTTACACTCATCACTGAGTCCACATCATCTCTCACACTCATCACCGAGTCCACATCATCTGTCACACTCATCACCGAGTCCACATCATCTGTCACACTCATCACCGAGTCCACATCATCTGTCACGCTCATCACTGAGTCCACATCATCTGTCACACTCATCACTGAGTCCACATCATCTCTCACACTCATCACTGAGTCCACATCATCTGTCACGCTCATCACCGAGTCCACATCATCTGTCACACTCATCACCGAGTCCACATAATCTGTCACGCTCATCACTGAGTCCACATCATCTGTCACACTCATCACTGAGTCCACATCATCTCTCACACTCATCACTGAGTCCACATCATCTCTCACACTCATCACCGAGTCCACATCATCTGTCACACTCATCACCGAGTCCACATCATCTGTCACACTCATCACCGAGTCCACATCATCTGTCACACTCATCATTGAGTCCACATCATCTCTCACACTCATCACCAAGTCCACATCATCTACCACACTCATCACTGACTCCACATCATGTCACGCTCATCACCGAGTCCACATCCCCTATCACACTCATCACTGAGTCCCCATCATCTCTCACACTCATCACTGAGTCCACATCCCCTATCACACTCATCACCGAGTCCACATCATCTGTCACACTCATCACCGAGTCCACATCATCTGTCACACTCATCACCGAGTCCACATCATCTGTCACGCTCATCACTGAGTCCACATCATCTGTCAAACTCATCACCGAGTCCACATCCCGTCTCACACTCATCACTGAGTCCACATCATCTGTCACGCTCATCACCGAGTCCACATCATCTGTCACACTCATCACCGAGTCCACATAATCTGTCACGCTCATCACTGAGTCCACATCATCTGTCACACTCATCACTGAGTCCACATCATCTCTCACACTCATCACTGAGTCCACATCATCTCTCACACTCATCACTGAGTCCACATCCCCTATCACACTCATCACCGAGTCCACATCATCTCTCACACTCATCACTGAGTCCACATCCCCTATCACACTCATCACCGAGTCCACATCATCTGTCACACTCATCACCGAGTCCACATCATCTGTCACACTCATCACCGAGTCCACATCATCTGTCACGCTCATCACTGAGTCCACATCATCTGTCAAACTCATCACCGAGTCCACATCCCGTCTCACACTCATCACTGAGTCCACATCATCTGTCAAACTCATCACCGAGTCCACATCATCTGTCAAGCTCATCACTGAGTCCACATCATCTGTCAAACTCATCACTGAGTCCACATCATCTCTCACACTCATCACTGAGTCCACATCATTTGTCACGCTCATCACCGAGTCCACATCATCTGTCACACTCATCACCGAGTCCACATCATCTGTCACACTCATCACCGAGTCCACATCATCTGTCACGCTCATCACTGAGTCCACATCATCTGTCACACTCATCACTGAGTCCACATCATCTGTCACACTCATCACTGAGTCCACATCATCTGTCACGCTCATCACCGAGTCCACATCATTTGTCACACTCATCACCGAGTCCACATCATCTGTCACGCTCATCACTGAGTCCACATCATCTGTCACACTCATCACTGAGTCCACATTCTCTTACACTCATCACTGAGTCCACATCATCTCTCACACTCATCACCGAGTCCACATCATCTGTCACACTCATCACCGAGTCCACATCATCTGTCACGCTCATCACTGAGTCCACATCATCTGTCACACTCATCACTGAGTCCACATCATCTCTCACACTCATCACTGAGTCCACATCATCTGTCACGCTCATCACCGAGTCCACATCATCTGTCACACTCATCACCGAGTCCACATAATCTGTCACGCTCATCACTGAGTCCACATCATCTGTCACTCTCATCACTGAGTCCACATCATCTCTCACACTCATCACTGAGTCCACATCATCTCTCACACTCATCACCGAGTCCACATCATCTGTCACACTCATCACCGAGTCCACATCATCTGTCACACTCATCACCGAGTCCACATCATCTGTCACACTCATCATTGAGTCCACATCATCTCTCACACTCATCACCAAGTCCACATCATCTACCACACTCATCACTGACTCCACATCTTGTCACGCTCATCACCGAGTCCACATCCCCTATCACACTCATCACTGAGTCCCCATCATCTCTCACACTCATGACTGTGTCCACATCATCTGTCAAACTCATCACTGAGTCCACATCATCTCTCACACTCATCACTGAGTCCACATCATTTGTCACGCTCATCACCGAGTCCACATCATCTGTCACACTCATCACCGAGTCCACATCATCTGTCACACTCATCACCGAGTCCACATCATCTGTCACGCTCATCACTGAGTCCACATCATCTGTCACACTCATCACTGAGTCCACATCATCTCTCACACTCATCACTGAGTCCACATCATCTGTCACGCTCATCACCGAGTCCACATCATCTGTCACACTCATCACCGAGTCCACATCATCTGTCACGCTCATCACTGAGTCCACATCATCTGTCACACTCATCACTGAGTCCATATTCTCTTACACTCATCACTGAGTCCACATCATCTCTCACACTCATCACCGAGTCCACATCATCTGTCACACTCATCACCGAGTCCACATCATCTGTCACACTCATCACCGAGTCCACATCATCTGTCACGCTCATCACTGAGTCCACATCATCTGTCACACTCATCACTGAGTCCACATCATCTCTCACACTCATCACTGAGTCCACATCATCTGTCACGCTCATCACCGAGTCCACATCATCTGTCACACTCATCACCGAGTCCACATAATCTGTCACGCTCATCACTGAGTCCACATCATCTGTCACACTCATCACTGAGTCCACATCATCTCTCACACTCATCACTGAGTCCACATCATCTCTCACACTCATCACCGAGTCCACATCATCTGTCACACTCATCACCGAGTCCACATCATCTGTCACACTCATCACTGAGTCCACATCATCTGTCACACTCATCATTGAGTCCACATCATCTCTCACACTCATCACCAAGTCCACATCATCTACCACACTCATCACTGACTCCACATCATGTCACGCTCATCACCGAGTCCACATCCCCTATCACACTCATCACTGAGTCCCCATCATCTCTCACACTCATGACTGTGTCCACATCATCTGTCACACTCATCACCGAGTCCACATCATCTGTCACACTCATCACCGAGTCCACATCATCTATCACACTCATCACTGAGTCCACATCATGTCACGCTCATCACCGAGTCCACATCATCTGTCACACTAATCACCGAGTCCACATCCCCTATCACACTCATCACCGAGTCCACATCATCTATCACACTCATCACTGAGTCCACATCTCTCACACTCATCACTGAGTCCACATCATCTCTCACACTCATCACCGAGTCCACATCATCTGTCACACTCATCACCGAGTCCACATCATCTGTCACACTAATCACCGAGTCCACATCATCTGTCACACTCATCATTGAGTCCACATCAACTGTCACGCTCATCACCGAGTCCACATCATCTGTCACACTCATCACCGAGTCCACATCCCCTCTCACACTCATCACTGAGTCCACATCATCTGTCACACTCATCACCAAGTCCACATCATCTACCACACTCATCACTGACTCCACATCATGTCACGCTCATCACCGAGTCCACATCCCCTATCACACTCATCACTGAGTCCCCATCATCTCTCACACTCATGACTGTGTCCACATCATCTGTCACACTCATCACCGAGTCCACATCATCTGTCACACTCATCACCGAGTCCACATCATCTGTCACACTAATCACCGAGTCCACATCCCCTATCACACTCATCACCGAGTCCACATCATCTATCACACTCATCACCGAGTCCACATCATGTCACGCTCATCACCGAGTCCACATCATCTGTCACACTAATCACCGAGTCCACATCCCCTATCACACTCATCACCGAGTCCACATCATCTATCACACTCATCACTGAGTCCACATCTCTCACACTCATCACTGAGTCCACATCATCTCTCACACTCATCACCGAGTCCACATCATCTGTCACACTCATCACCGAGTCCACATCATCTGTCACACTAATCACCGAGTCCACATATTCTGTCACACTCATCATTGAGTCCACATCAACTGTCACGCTCATCACCGAGTCCACATCATCTGTCACACTCATCACCGAGTCCACATCCCCTCTCACACTCATCACTGAGTCCACATCATCTGTCACACTCATCACCGAGTCCACATCATCTGTCAAGCTCATCACTGAGTCCACATCTCTCACACTCATCACTGAGTCCACATCATCTGTCACACTCATCACCGAGTCCACATCATCTGTCACACTCATCACCGAGTCCACATCATCTGTCACACTCATCACCGAGTCCACATCATCTGTCACACTCATCATGGAGTCCACATCATCTCTCACACTCATCACCAAGTCCACATCATCTACCACACTCATCACTGTCTCCACATCATGTCACGCTCATCACCGAGTCCACATCCCCTATCACACTCATCACTGAGTCCACATCATCTCTCACACTCATCACTGAGTCCACAACATTTGTCACGCTCATCACCGAGTCCACATCATCTGTCACACTCATCACCGAGTCCACATCATCTGTCACACTCATCACCGAGTCCACATCATCTGTCACGCTCATCACTGAGTCCACATCATCTGTCACACTCATCACCGAGTCCACATCCCCTCTCACACTTATCACTGAGTCCACATCATCTCTCACACTCATCACTGTGTCCACATCATCTGTCACTCTCATCACCGAGTCCACATCATCTGTCACACTCATCACCGAGTCCACATCATCTGTCACACTCATCACCGAGTCCAAATCATCTGTCACGCTCATCACCGAGTCCACATCCCCTATCACACACATCACTGAGTCCACATCATCTCTCACGCTCATCACTGAGTCCACATAATCTGTCACTCTCATCACCGAGTCCACATAATCTGTTACACTCATCACCGAGTCCACATCATCTGTCACGCTCATCACTGAGTCCACATCATCTGTCACGCTCATCACTGAGTCCACATAATCTCTCACGCTCATCACCGAGTACACATCATCTATCACACTCATCACTGAGTCCACATCATGTCACGCTCATCACCGAGTCCACATCCCCTATCACACTCATCACTGAGTACACATCTCTCACACTCATCACTGAGTCCACATCCCCTATCGCACTCATCACTGTGTCCACATCACCTCTCACACTCATGACTGAGTCCACATCATCTGTCACACTCATCACCGTATCCACATCATCTGTCACACTCATCACCGAGTCCACATCCCCTATCACACTCATCACCAAGTCCACATCATCTGTCACGCTCATCACTGAGTCCACATCATCTGTCACGCTCATCACCGAGTCCACATCATCTGTCACACTCATCACCGAGTCCACATCATCTGTCACACTCATCACTGAGTCCACATCATCTCTCACACTCATCAATGAGTCCAGATCATCTCTCACACTCATCACTGAGTCCACATCATCTATCACACTCATCACCGAGTCCACATCATCTGTCACAGTCATCACTTAGTCCACATCATCTATCAGGCTCATCACTGAGTCCACATCATCTCTCACACTCATCACTGAGTCCGCATCATCTCTCACACTCATCACTGAGTCCACATCATCTATCACACTCATCACTGAGTCCATATCATGTCACGCTCATCACCGAGTCCACATCATCTGTCACTCTAATCACCGAGTCCACATCCCCTATCACACTCATCACCGAGTCCACATCATCTCTCACACTCATCACTGAGTCCACATCATCTCTCACGCTCATCGCTGAGTCCACATCATCTCTCACACTCATCACCGAGTCCACATTATCTGTCACACTCATCACCAAGTCCACATCATCTGTCACACTCATCACCGAGTCCACATCATCTGTCACACTCATCACCGAGTCCACATCATCTGTTACGCTCGTCACTGAGTCCACATCATCTGTCACACTCATCACTGAGTCCACATCATCTCTCACACTCATCACTGAGTCCACATCATCTGTCACGCTCATCGCTGAGTCCACATCATCTCTCACACTAATCACCGAGTCCACATTATCTGTCAAACTCATCACCAAGTCCACATCATCTGTCACACTCATCACCGAGTCCACATCATCTGTCACACTCATCACCGAGTCCACATCATCTGTTACGCTCGTCACTGAGTCCACATCATCTGTCACACTCATCACTGAGTCCACATCATCTCTCACACTCATCACTGAGTCCACATCATCTGTCACGCTCATCACCGAGTCCACATCATCTGTCACACTCATCACCGAGTCCACATCATTTGTCACACTCATCACCGAGTCCACATCATCTGTCACACTCATCACCGAGTCCAAATCCCCTATCACACACATCACTGAGTCCACATCATCTGTCACACTCATCACCGAGTCCACATCCCCTCTCACACTCATCACTGAGTCTACATCATCTGTCACACTCATCACCGAGTCCACATCATCTGTCACGCTCATCACTGAGTCCACATCATCTGTCACACTCATCACTGAGTCCACATCATCTCTCACACTCATCACTGAGTCCACATCATCTGTCACGCTCATCACCGAGTCCACATCATCTGTCACACTCATCACCGAGTCCACATCATCTGTCACGCTCATCACTGAGTCCACATCATCTCTCACACTCATCACTGAGTCCACATTCTCTCACACTCATCACTGAGTCCACATCATCTCTCACACTCATCACCGAGTCCACATCATCTGTCACACTCATCACCGAGTCCACATCATCTGTCACACTCATCACCGAGTCCACATCATCTGTCACGCTCATCATCGAGTCCACATCATTTGTCACACTCATCACTGGGTCCACATCATCTCTCACACTCATCACTGAGTCCACATCATCTGTCACGCTCATCACTGAGTCCACATCATCTGTCACACTCATCACCGAGTCCACATAATCTGTCACGCTCATCACTGAGTCCACATCATCTGTCACATTCATCACTGAGTCCACATCATCTCTCACACTCATCACTGAGTCCACATCATCTCTCACACTCATCACCGAGTCCACATCATCTGTCACACTCATCACCGAGTCCACATCATCTGTCACACTCATCACCGAGTCCACATCATCTGTCACACTCATCATTGAGTCCACATAATCTCTCACACTCATCATTGAGTCCACATCATCTACCACACTCATCACTGACTCCACATCATGTCACGCTCATCACCGAGTCCACATCCCCTATCACACTCATCACTGAGTCCCCATCATCTCTCACACTCATGAATGTGTCCACATCATCTGTCACACTCATCACCGAGTCCACATCATTTGTCACACTCATCACCGAGTCCACATCATCTATCACACTCATCACTGAGTCCACATCATGTCACGCTCATCACCGAGTCCACATCATCTGTCACACTAATCACCGAGTCCACATCCCCTATCACACTCATCACCGAGTCCACATCATCTCTCACACTCATCACTGAGTCCACATCATTTGTCACACTCATCACCGAGTCCACATCATCTATCACACTCATCACTGAGTCCACATCATGTCACGCTCATCACCGAGTCCACATCATCTGTCACTCTAATCACCGAGTCCACATCCCCTATCACACTCATCACCGAGTCCACATCATCTCTCACACTCATCACTGAGTCCACATCATCTCTCACGCTCATCGCTGAGTCCACATCATCTCTCACACTCATCACCGAGTCCACATTATCTGTCACACTCATCACCAAGTCCACATCATCTGTCACACTCATCACCGAGTCCACATCATCTGTCACACTCATCACCGAGTCCACATCATCTGTTACGCTCGTCACTGAGTCCACATCATCTGTCACACTCATCACTGAGTCCACATCATCTCTCACACTCATCACTGAGTCCACATCATCTGTCACGCTCATCACCGAGTCCACATCATCTGTCACACTCATCACCGAGTCCACATCATTTGTCACACTCATCACCGAGTCCACATCATCTGTCACACTCATCACCGAGTCCAAATCCCCTATCACACACATCACTGAGTCCACATCATCTGTCACACTCATCACCGAGTCCACATCCCCTCTCACACTCATCACTGAGTCTACATCATCTGTCACACTCATCACCGAGTCCACATCATCTGTCACGCTCATCACTGAGTCCACATCATCTGTCACACTCATCACTGAGTCCACATCATCTCTCACACTCATCACTGAGTCCACATCATCTGTCACGCTCATCACCGAGTCCACATCATCTGTCACACTCATCACCGAGTCCACATCATCTGTCACGCTCATCACTGAGTCCACATCATCTCTCACACTCATCACTGAGTCCACATTCTCTCACACTCATCACTGAGTCCACATCATCTCTCACACTCATCACCGAGTCCACATCATCTGTCACACTCATCACCGAGTCCACATCATCTGTCACACTCATCACCGAGTCCACATCATCTGTCACGCTCATCATTGAGTCCACATCATCTGTCACACTCATCACTGAGTCCACATCATCTCTCACACTCATCACTGAGTCCACATCATCTGTCACGCTCATCACTGAGTCCACATCATCTGTCACACTCATCACCGAGTCCACATAATCTGTCACGCTCATCACTGAGTCCACATCATCTGTCACATTCATCACTGAGTCCACATCATCTCTCACACTCATCACTGAGTCCACATCATCTCTCACACTCATCACCGAGTCCACATCATCTGTCACACTCATCACCGAGTCCACATCATCTGTCACACTCATCACCGAGTCCACATCATCTGTCACACTCATCATTGAGTCCACATAATCTCTCACACTCATCACCAAGTCCACATCATCTACCACACTCATCACTGACTCCACATCATGTCACGCTCATCACCGAGTCCACATCCCCTATCACACTCATCACTGAGTCCCCATCATCTCTCACACTCATGACTGTGTCCACATCATCTGTCACACTCATCACCGAGTCCACATCATTTGTCACACTCATCACCGAGTCCACATCATCTATCACACTCATCACTGAGTCCACATCATGTCACGCTCATCACCGAGTCCACATCATCTGTCACACTAATCACCGAGTCCACATCCCCTATCACACTCATCACCGAGTCCACATCATCTCTCACACTCATCACTGAGTCCACATCATCTCTCACACTCATCGCTGAGTCCACATCATCTCTCACACTCATCACCGAGTCCACATCATCTGTCACACTCATCACCGAGTCCACATCATCTGTCACGCTCATCACTGAGTCCACATCATCTGTCACACTCATCACTGAGTCCCCATCATCTCTCACACTCATCACCGAGTCCCCATCATCTCTCACACTCATGACTGTGTCCACATCATCTGTCACGCTCATCACTGAGTCCACATCATCTGTCACACTCATCACTGAGTCCACATTCTCTTACACTCATCACTGAGTCCACATCATCTCTCACACTCATCACCGAGTCCACATCATCTGTCACACTCATCACCGAGTCCACATCATCTGTCACACTCATCACCGAGTCCACATCATCTGTCACGCTCATCACTGAGTCCACATCATCTGTCACACTCATCACTGAGTCCACATCATCTCTCACACTCATCACTGAGTCCACATCATCTGTCACGCTCATCACCGAGTCCACATCATCTGTCACACTCATCACCGAGTCCACATAATCTGTCACGCTCATCACTGAGTCCACATCATCTGTCACACTCATCACTGAGTCCACATCATCTCTCACACTCATCACTGAGTCCACATCATCTCTCACACTCATCACCGAGTCCACATCATCTGTCACACTCATCACCGAGTCCACATCATCTGTCACACTCATCACCGAGTCCACATCATCTGTCACACTCATCATTGAGTCCACATCATCTCTCACACTCATCACCAAGTCCACATCATCTACCACACTCATCACTGACTCCACATCATGTCACGCTCATCACCGAGTCCACATCCCCTATCACACTCATCACTGAGTCCCCATCATCTCTCACACTCATGACTGTGTCCACATCATCTGTCACACTCATCACCGAGTCCACATCATCTGTCACACTCATCACCGAGTCCACATCATCTATCACACTCATCACTGAGTCCACATCATGTCACGCTCATCACCGAGTCCACATCATCTGTCACACTAATCACCGAGTCCACATCCCCTATCACACTCATCACCGAGTCCACATCATCTATCACACTCATCACTGAGTCCACATCTCTCACACTCATCACTGAGTCCACATCATCTCTCACACTCATCACCGAGTCCACATCATCTGTCACACTCATCACCGAGTCCACATCATCTGTCACACTAATCACCGAGTCCACATCATCTGTCACACTCATCATTGAGTCCACATCAACTGTCACGCTCATCACCGAGTCCACATCATCTGTCACACTCATCACCGAGTCCACATCCCCTCTCACACTCATCACTGAGTCCACATCATCTGTCACACTCATCACCGAGTCCACATCATCTGTCAAGCTCATCACTGAGTCCACATCTCTCACACTCATCACTGAGTCCACATCATCTGTCACACTCATCACCGAGTCCACATCATCTGTCACACTCATCACCGAGTCCACATCATCTGTCACACTCATCACCGAGTCCACATCATCTGTCACACTCACCATGGAGTCCACATCATCTCTCACACTCATCACCAAGTCCACATCATCTACCACACTCATCACTGTCTCCACATCATGTCACGCTCATCACCGAGTCCACATCCCCTATCACACTCATCACTGAGTCCCCATCATCTCTCACACTCATCACTGAGTCCACAACATTTGTCACGCTCATCACCGAGTCCACATCATCTGTCACACTCATCACCGAGTCCACATCATCTGTCACACTCATCACCGAGTCCACATCATCTGTCACGCTCATCACTGAGTCCACATCATCTGTCACACTCATCACCGAGTCCACATCCCCTCTCACACTCATCACTGAGTCCACATCATCTGTCACGCTCATCACTGAGTCCACATCATCTGTCACACTCATCACCGAGTCCACATAATCTGTCACGCTCATCACTGAGTCCACATCATCTGTCACATTCATCACTGAGTCCACATCATCTCTCACACTCATCACTGAGTCCACATCATCTCTCACACTCATCACCGAGTCCACATCATCTGTCACACTCATCACCGAGTCCACATCATCTGTCACACTCATCACCGAGTCCACATCATCTGTCACACTCATCATTGAGTCCACATAATCTCTCACACTCATCATTGAGTCCACATCATCTACCACACTCATCACTGACTCCACATCATGTCACGCTCATCACCGAGTCCACATCCCCTATCACACTCATCACTGAGTCCCCATCATCTCTCACACTCATGAATGTGTCCACATCATCTGTCACACTCATCACCGAGTCCACATCATTTGTCACACTCATCACCGAGTCCACATCATCTATCACACTCATCACTGAGTCCACATCATGTCACGCTCATCACCGAGTCCACATCATCTGTCACACTAATCACCGAGTCCACATCCCCTATCACACTCATCACCGAGTCCACATCATCTCTCACACTCATCACTGAGTCCACATCATTTGTCACACTCATCACCGAGTCCACATCATCTATCACACTCATCACTGAGTCCACATCATGTCACGCTCATCACCGAGTCCACATCATCTGTCACTCTAATCACCGAGTCCACATCCCCTATCACACTCATCACCGAGTCCACATCATCTCTCACACTCATCACTGAGTCCACATCATCTCTCACGCTCATCGCTGAGTCCACATCATCTCTCACACTCATCACCGAGTCCACATTATCTGTCACACTCATCACCAAGTCCACATCATCTGTCACACTCATCACCGAGTCCACATCATCTGTCACACTCATCACCGAGTCCACATCATCTGTTACGCTCGTCACTGAGTCCACATCATCTGTCACACTCATCACTGAGTCCACATCATCTCTCACACTCATCACTGAGTCCACATCATCTGTCACGCTCATCACCGAGTCCACATCATCTGTCACACTCATCACCGAGTCCACATCATTTGTCACACTCATCACCGAGTCCACATCATCTGTCACACTCATCACCGAGTCCAAATCCCCTATCACACACATCACTGAGTCCACATCATCTGTCACACTCATCACCGAGTCCACATCCCCTCTCACACTCATCACTGAGTCTACATCATCTGTCACACTCATCACCGAGTCCACATCATCTGTCACGCTCATCACTGAGTCCACATCATCTGTCACACTCATCACTGAGTCCACATCATCTCTCACACTCATCACTGAGTCCACATCATCTGTCACGCTCATCACCGAGTCCACATCATCTGTCACACTCATCACCGAGTCCACATCATCTGTCACGCTCATCACTGAGTCCACATCATCTCTCACACTCATCACTGAGTCCACATTCTCTCACACTCATCACTGAGTCCACATCATCTCTCACACTCATCACCGAGTCCACATCATCTGTCACACTCATCACCGAGTCCACATCATCTGTCACACTCATCACCGAGTCCACATCATCTGTCACGCTCATCATTGAGTCCACATCATCTGTCACACTCATCACTGAGTCCACATCATCTCTCACACTCATCACTGAGTCCACATCATCTGTCACGCTCATCACTGAGTCCACATCATCTGTCACACTCATCACCGAGTCCACATAATCTGTCACGCTCATCACTGAGTCCACATCATCTGTCACATTCATCACTGAGTCCACATCATCTCTCACACTCATCACTGAGTCCACATCATCTCTCACACTCATCACCGAGTCCACATCATCTGTCACACTCATCACCGAGTCCACATCATCTGTCACACTCATCACCGAGTCCACATCATCTGTCACACTCATCATTGAGTCCACATAATCTCTCACACTCATCACCAAGTCCACATCATCTACCACACTCATCACTGACTCCACATCATGTCACGCTCATCACCGAGTCCACATCCCCTATCACACTCATCACTGAGTCCCCATCATCTCTCACACTCATGACTGTGTCCACATCATCTGTCACACTCATCACCGAGTCCACATCATTTGTCACACTCATCACCGAGTCCACATCATCTATCACACTCATCACTGAGTCCACATCATGTCACGCTCATCACCGAGTCCACATCATCTGTCACACTAATCACCGAGTCCACATCCCCTATCACACTCATCACCGAGTCCACATCATCTCTCACACTCATCACTGAGTCCACATCATCTCTCACACTCATCGCTGAGTCCACATCATCTCTCACACTCATCACCGAGTCCACATCATCTGTCACACTCATCACCGAGTCCACATCATCTGTCACGCTCATCACTGAGTCCACATCATCTGTCACACTCATCACTGAGTCCCCATCATCTCTCACACTCATCACCGAGTCCCCATCATCTCTCACACTCATGACTGTGTCCACATCATCTGTCACGCTCATCACTGAGTCCACATCATCTGTCACACTCATCACTGAGTCCACATTCTCTTACACTCATCACTGAGTCCACATCATCTCTCACACTCATCACCGAGTCCACATCATCTGTCACACTCATCACCGAGTCCACATCATCTGTCACACTCATCACCGAGTCCACATCATCTGTCACGCTCATCACTGAGTCCACATCATCTGTCACACTCATCACTGAGTCCACATCATCTCTCACACTCATCACTGAGTCCACATCATCTGTCACGCTCATCACCGAGTCCACATCATCTGTCACACTCATCACCGAGTCCACATAATCTGTCACGCTCATCACTGAGTCCACATCATCTGTCACACTCATCACTGAGTCCACATCATCTCTCACACTCATCACTGAGTCCACATCATCTCTCACACTCATCACCGAGTCCACATCATCTGTCACACTCATCACCGAGTCCACATCATCTGTCACACTCATCACCGAGTCCACATCATCTGTCACACTCATCATTGAGTCCACATCATCTCTCACACTCATCACCAAGTCCACATCATCTACCACACTCATCACTGACTCCACATCATGTCACGCTCATCACCGAGTCCACATCCCCTATCACACTCATCACTGAGTCCCCATCATCTCTCACACTCATGACTGTGTCCACATCATCTGTCACACTCATCACCGAGTCCACATCATCTGTCACACTCATCACCGAGTCCACATCATCTATCACACTCATCACTGAGTCCACATCATGTCACGCTCATCACCGAGTCCACATCATCTGTCACACTAATCACCGAGTCCACATCCCCTATCACACTCATCACCGAGTCCACATCATCTATCACACTCATCACTGAGTCCACATCTCTCACACTCATCACTGAGTCCACATCATCTCTCACACTCATCACCGAGTCCACATCATCTGTCACACTCATCACCGAGTCCACATCATCTGTCACACTAATCACCGAGTCCACATCATCTGTCACACTCATCATTGAGTCCACATCAACTGTCACGCTCATCACCGAGTCCACATCATCTGTCACACTCATCACCGAGTCCACATCCCCTCTCACACTCATCACTGAGTCCACATCATCTGTCACACTCATCACCGAGTCCACATCATCTGTCAAGCTCATCACTGAGTCCACATCTCTCACACTCATCACTGAGTCCACATCATCTGTCACACTCATCACCGAGTCCACATCATCTGTCACACTCATCACCGAGTCCACATCATCTGTCACACTCATCACCGAGTCCACATCATCTGTCACACTCACCATGGAGTCCACATCATCTCTCACACTCATCACCAAGTCCACATCATCTACCACACTCATCACTGTCTCCACATCATGTCACGCTCATCACCGAGTCCACATCCCCTATCACACTCATCACTGAGTCCCCATCATCTCTCACACTCATCACTGAGTCCACAACATTTGTCACGCTCATCACCGAGTCCACATCATCTGTCACACTCATCACCGAGTCCACATCATCTGTCACACTCATCACCGAGTCCACATCATCTGTCACGCTCATCACTGAGTCCACATCATCTGTCACACTCATCACCGAGTCCACATCCCCTCTCACACTCATCACTGAGTCCACATCATCTCTCACACTCATCACTGTGTCCACATCATCTGTCACTCTCATCACCGAGTCCACATCATCTGTCACACTCATCACCGAGTCCACATCATCTGTCACACTCATCACCGAGTCCAAATCATCTGTCACGCTCATCACCGAGTCCACATCCCCTATCACACACATCACTGAGTCCACATCATCTCTCACGCTCATCACTGAGTTCACATAATCTGTCACTCTCATCACCGAGTCCACATAATCTGTTACACTCATCACCGAGTCCACATCATCTGTCACGCTCATCACTGAGTCCACATCATCTGTCACGCTCATCACTGAGTCCACATAATCTCTCACGCTCATCACCGAGTACACATCATCTATCACACTCATCACTGAGTCCACATCATGTCACGCTCATCACCGAGTCCACATCCCCTATCACACTCATCACTGAGTACACATCTCTCACACTCATCACTGAGTCCACATCCCCTATCGCACTCATCACTGTGTCCACATCACCTCTCACACTCATGACTGAGTCCACATCATCTGTCACACTCATCACCGTATCCACATCATCTGTCACACTCATCACCGAGTCCACATCCCCTATCACACTCATCACCAAGTCCACGTCATCTGTCACGCTCATCACTGAGTCCACATCATCTGTCACGCTCATCACCGAGTCCACATCATCTGTCACACTCATCACCGAGTCCACATCATCTGTCACACTCATCACTGAGTCCACATCATCTCTCACACTCATCAATGAGTCCAGATCATCTCTCACACTCATCACCGAGTCCACATCATCTGTCACAGTCATCACTTAGTCCACATCATCTATCAGGCTCATCACTGAGTCCACATCATCTCTCACACTCATCACTGAGTCCGCATCATCTCTCACACTCATCACTGAGTCCACATCATCTATCACACTCATCACTGAGTCCATATCATGTCACGCTCATCACCGAGTCCACATCATCTGTCACTCTAATCACCGAATCCACATCCCCTATCACACTCATCACCGAGTCCACATCATCTCTCACACTCATCACTGAGTCCACATCATCTCTCACGCTCATCGCTGAGTCCACATCATCTCTCACACTCATCACCGAGTCCACATTATCTGTCACACTCATCACCAAGTCCACATCATCTGTCACACTCATCACCGAGTCCACATCATCTGTCACACTCATCACCGAGTCCACATCATCTGTTACGCTCGTCACTGAGTCCACATCATCTGTCACACTCATCACTGAGTCCACATCATCTCTCACACTCATCACTGAGTCCACATCATCTGTCACGCTCATCACCGAGTCCACATCATCTGTCACACTCATCACCGAGTCCACATCATTTGTCACACTCATCACCGAGTCCACATCATCTGTCACACTCATCACCGAGTCCAAATCCCCTATCACACACATCACTGAGTCCACATCATCTGTCACACTCATCACCGAGTCCACATCCCCTCTCACGCTCATCACCGAGTCCACATCCCCTATCACACACATCACTGAGTCCACATCATCTCTCACGCTCATCACTGAGTTCACATAATCTGTCACTCTCATCACCGAGTCCACATAATCTGTTACACTCATCACCGAGTCCACATCATCTGTCACGCTCATCACTGAGTCCACATCATCTGTCACGCTCATCACTGAGTCCACATAATCTCTCACGCTCATCACCGAGTACACATCATCTATCACACTCATCACTGAGTCCACATCATGTCACGCTCATCACCGAGTCCACATCCCCTATCACACTCATCACTGAGTACACATCTCTCACACTCATCACTGAGTCCACATCCCCTATCGCACTCATCACTGTGTCCACATCACCTCTCACACTCATGACTGAGTCCACATCATCTGTCACACTCATCACCGTATCCACATCATCTGTCACACTCATCACCGAGTCCACATCCCCTATCACACTCATCACCAAGTCCACGTCATCTGTCACGCTCATCACTGAGTCCACATCATCTGTCACGCTCATCACCGAGTCCACATCATCTGTCACACTCATCACCGAGTCCACATCATCTGTCACACTCATCACTGAGTCCACATCATCTCTCACACTCATCAATGAGTCCAGATCATCTCTCACACTCATCACCGAGTCCACATCATCTGTCACAGTCATCACTTAGTCCACATCATCTATCAGGCTCATCACTGAGTCCACATCATCTCTCACACTCATCACTGAGTCCGCATCATCTCTCACACTCATCACTGAGTCCACATCATCTATCACACTCATCACTGAGTCCATATCATGTCACGCTCATCACCGAGTCCACATCATCTGTCACTCTAATCACCGAGTCCACATCCCCTATCACACTCATCACCGAGTCCACATCATCTCTCACACTCATCACTGAGTCCACATCATCTCTCACGCTCATCGCTGAGTCCACATCATCTCTCACACTCATCACCGAGTCCACATTATCTGTCACACTCATCACCAAGTCCACATCATCTGTCACACTCATCACCGAGTCCACATCATCTGTCACACTCATCACCGAGTCCACATCATCTGTTACGCTCGTCACTGAGTCCACATCATCTGTCACACTCATCACTGAGTCCACATCATCTCTCACACTCATCACTGAGTCCACATCATCTGTCACGCTCATCACCGAGTCCACATCATCTGTCACACTCATCACCGAGTCCACATCATTTGTCACACTCATCACCGAGTCCACATCATCTGTCACACTCATCACCGAGTCCAAATCCCCTATCACACACATCACTGAGTCCACATCATCTGTCACACTCATCACCGAGTCCACATCCCCTCTCACACTCATCACCGAGTCCACATCATCTGTCACACTCATCACCGAGTCCACATCATCTGTCACGCTCATCATTGAGTCCACATCATCTGTCACACTCATCACTGAGTCCACATCATCTCTCACACTCATCACTGAGTCCACATCATCTGTCACGCTCATCACTGAGTCCACATCATCTGTCACACTCATCACCGAGTCCACATAATCTGTCACGCTCATCACTGAGTCCACATCATCTGTCACATTCATCACTGAGTCCACATCATCTCTCACACTCATCACTGAGTCCACATCATCTCTCACACTCATTACCGAGTCCACATCATCTGTCACACTCATCACCGAGTCCACATCATCTGTCACACTCATCATTGAGTCCACATAATCTCTCACACTCATCACCAAGTCCACATCATCTACCACACTCATCACTGACTCCACATCATGTCACGCTCATCACCGAGTCCACATCCCCTATCACACTCATCACTGAGTCCCCATCATCTCTCACACTCATGACTGTGTCCACATCATCTGTCACACTCATCACCGAGTCCACATCATTTGTCACACTCATCACCGAGTCCACATCATCTATCACACTCATCACTGAGTCCACATCATGTCACGCTCATCACCGAGTCCACATCATCTGTCACACTAATCACCGAGTCCACATCCCCTATCACACTCATCACCGAGTCCACATCATCTCTCACACTCATCACTGAGTCAACATCATCTCTCACACTCATCGCTGAGTCCACATCATCTCTCACACTCATCACCGAGTCCACATCATCTGTCACACTCATCACCGAGTCCACATCATCTGTCACACTCATCACCGAGTCCATATCATCTGTCACGCTCATCACTGAGTCCACATCATCTGTCAAACTCATCACCGAGTCCACATCCCCTCTCACACTCATCACTGAGTCCACATCATCTGTCACACTCATCACCGAGTCCACATCATCTGTCAAGCTCATCACTGAGTCCACATCATCTGTCAAACTCATCACTGAGTCCACATCATCTCTCACACTCATCACTGAGTCCACATCATTTGTCACGCTCATCACCGAGTCCACATCATCTGTCACACTCATCACCGAGTCCACATCATCTGTCACACTCATCACCGAGTCCACATCATCTGTCACGCTCATCACTGAGTCCACATCATCTGTCACACTCATCACTGAGTCCACATCATCTCTCACACTCATCACTGAGTCCACATCATCTGTCACGCTCATCACCGAGTCCACATCATCTGTCACACTCATCACCGAGTCCACATCATCTGTCACGCTCATCACTGAGTCCACATCATCTGTCACACTCATCACTGAGTCCACATTCTCTTACACTCATCACTGAGTCCACATCATCTCTCACACTCATCACCGAGTCCACATCATCTGTCACACTCATCACCGAGTCCACATCATCTGTCACACTCATCACCGAGTCCACATTATCTGTCACGCTCATCACTGAGTCCACATCATCTGTCAAACTCATCACTGAGTCCACATCATCTCTCACACTCATCACTGAGTCCACATCATCTGTCACGCTCATCACCGAGTCCACATCATCTGTCACACTCATCACCGAGTCCACATAATCTGTCACGCTCATCACTGAGTCCACATCATCTGTCACACTCATCACTGAGTCCACATCATCTCTCACACTCATCACTGAGTCCACATCATCTCTCACATTCATCACCGAGTCCACATCATCTGTCACACTCATCACCGAGTCCACATCATTTGTCACACTCATCACCGAGTCCACATCATCTGTCACACTCATCACCGAGTCCAAATCCCCTATCACACACATCACTGAGTCCACATCATCTGTCACGCTCATCACTGAGTCCACATAATCTCTCACGCTCATCACCGAGTACACATCATCTATCACACTCATCACTGAGTCCACATCATGTCACGCTCATCACCGAGTCCACATCCCCTATCACACTCATCACTGAGTACACATCTCTCACACTCATCACTGAGTCCACATCCCCTATCGCACTCATCACTGTGTCCACATCACCTCTCACACTCATGACTGAGTCCACATCATCTGTCACACTCATCACCGTATCCACATCATCTGTCACACTCATCACCGAGTCCACATCCCCTATCACACTCATCACCAAGTCCACGTCATCTGTCACGCTCATCACTGAGTCCACATCATCTGTCACGCTCATCACCGAGTCCACATCATCTGTCACACTCATCACCGAGTCCACATCATCTGTCACACTCATCACTGAGTCCACATCATCTCTCACACTCATCAATGAGTCCAGATCATCTCTCACACTCATCACCGAGTCCACATCATCTGTCACAGTCATCACTTAGTCCACATCATCTATCAGGCTCATCACTGAGTCCACATCATCTCTCACACTCATCACTGAGTCCGCATCATCTCTCACACTCATCACTGAGTCCACATCATCTATCACACTCATCACTGAGTCCATATCATGTCACGCTCATCACCGAGTCCACATCATCTGTCACTCTAATCACCGAGTCCACATCCCCTATCACACTCATCACCGAGTCCACATCATCTCTCACACTCATCACTGAGTCCACATCATCTCTCACGCTCATCGCTGAGTCCACATCATCTCTCACACTCATCACCGAGTCCACATTATCTGTCACACTCATCACCAAGTCCACATCATCTGTCACACTCATCACCGAGTCCACATCATCTGTCACACTCATCACCGAGTCCACATCATCTGTTACGCTCGTCACTGAGTCCACATCATCTGTCACACTCATCACTGAGTCCACATCATCTCTCACACTCATCACTGAGTCCACATCATCTGTCACGCTCATCACCGAGTCCACATCATCTGTCACACTCATCACCGAGTCCACATCATTTGTCACACTCATCACCGAGTCCACATCATCTGTCACACTCATCACCGAGTCCAAATCCCCTATCACACACATCACTGAGTCCACATCATCTGTCACACTCATCACCGAGTCCACATCCCCTCTCACACTCATCACCGAGTCCACATCATCTGTCACACTCATCACCGAGTCCACATCATCTGTCACGCTCATCATTGAGTCCACATCATCTGTCACACTCATCACTGAGTCCACATCATCTCTCACACTCATCACTGAGTCCACATCATCTGTCACGCTCATCACTGAGTCCACATCATCTGTCACACTCATCACCGAGTCCACATAATCTGTCACGCTCATCACTGAGTCCACATCATCTGTCACATTCATCACTGAGTCCACATCATCTCTCACACTCATCACTGAGTCCACATCATCTCTCACACTCATTACCGAGTCCACATCATCTGTCACACTCATCACCGAGTCCACATCATCTGTCACACTCATCATTGAGTCCACATAATCTCTCACACTCATCACCAAGTCCACATCATCTACCACACTCATCACTGACTCCACATCATGTCACGCTCATCACCGAGTCCACATCCCCTATCACACTCATCACTGAGTCCCCATCATCTCTCACACTCATGACTGTGTCCACATCATCTGTCACACTCATCACCGAGTCCACATCATTTGTCACACTCATCACCGAGTCCACATCATCTATCACACTCATCACTGAGTCCACATCATGTCACGCTCATCACCGAGTCCACATCATCTGTCACACTAATCACCGAGTCCACATCCCCTATCACACTCATCACCGAGTCCACATCATCTCTCACACTCATCACTGAGTCAACATCATCTCTCACACTCATCGCTGAGTCCACATCATCTCTCACACTCATCACCGAGTCCACATCATCTGTCACACTCATCACCGAGTCCACATCATCTGTCACACTCATCACCGAGTCCATATCATCTGTCACGCTCATCACTGAGTCCACATCATCTGTCAAACTCATCACCGAGTCCACATCCCCTCTCACACTCATCACTGAGTCCACATCATCTGTCACACTCATCACCTAGTCCACATCATCTGTCAAGCTCATCACTGAGTCCACATCATCTGTCAAACTCATCACTGAGTCCACATCATCTCTCACACTCATCACTGAGTCCACATCATTTGTCACGCTCATCACCGAGTCCACATCATCTGTCACACTCATCACCGAGTCCACATCATCTGTCACACTCATCACCGAGTCCACATCATCTGTCACGCTCATCACTGAGTCCACATCATCTGTCACACTCATCACTGAGTCCACATCATCTCTCACACTCATCACTGAGTCCACATCATCTGTCACGCTCATCACCGAGTCCACATCATCTGTCACACTCATCACCGAGTCCACATCATCTGTCACGCTCATCACTGAGTCCACATCATCTGTCACACTCATCACTGAGTCCACATTCTCTTACACTCATCACTGAGTCCACATCATCTCTCACACTCATCACCGAGTCCACATCATCTGTCACACTCATCACCGAGTCCACATCATCTGTCACACTCATCACCGAGTCCACATTATCTGTCACGCTCATCACTGAGTCCACATCATCTGTCAAACTCATCACTGAGTCCACATCATCTCTCACACTCATCACTGAGTCCACATCATCTGTCACGCTCATCACCGAGTCCACATCATCTGTCACACTCATCACCGAGTCCACATAATCTGTCACGCTCATCACTGAGTCCACATCATCTGTCACACTCATCACTGAGTCCACATCATCTCTCACACTCATCACTGAGTCCACATCATCTCTCACATTCATCACCGAGTCCACATCATCTGTCACACTCATCACCGAGTCCACATCATTTGTCACACTCATCACCGAGTCCACATCATCTGTCACACTCATCACCGAGTCCAAATCCCCTATCACACACATCACTGAGTCCACATCATCTGTCACACTCATCACTGACTCCACATCATGTCACGCTCATCACCGAGTCCACATCCCCTATCACACTCATCACTGAGTCCCCATCATCTCTCACACTCATGACTGTGTCCACATCATCTGTCACACTCATCACCGAGTCCACATCATCTGTCACACTCATCACCGAGTCCACATCATCTATCACACTCATCACTGAGTCCACATCATGTCACGCTCATCACCGAGTCCACATCATCTGTCAAACTAATCACCGAGTCCACATCCCCTATCACACTCATCACCGAGTCCACATCATCTCTCACACTCATCACCAAGTCCACATCATCTACCACACTCATCACTGACTCCACATCATCTCTCACACTCATGACTGTGTCCACATCATCTGTCACACTCATCACCGAGTCCACATCATCTGTCACACTCATCACCGAGTCCACATCATCTATCACACTCATCACTGAGTCCACATCATGTCAAGCTCATCACCGAGTCCACATCATCTGTCACACTAATCACCGAGTCCACATCCCCTATCACACTCATCACCGAGTCCACATCATCTCTCACACTCATCACTGAGTGCACATCATCTCTCACACTCATCGCTGAGTCCACATCATCTCTCAGACTCATCACCGATTCCACATCATCTGTCACACTCATCACTGAGTCCACATCATGTCACGCTCATCACCGAGTCCACATCATCTGTCACACTAATCACCGAGTCCCCATCATCTCTCACACTCATGACTGTGTCCACATCATCTGTCACACTCATCACCGAGTCCACATCATCTGTCACACTCATCACCGAGTCCACATCATCTATCACACTCATCACTGAGTCCATATCATGTCACGCTCATCACCGAGTCCACATCATCTGTCACAATAATCACCGAGTCCACATCCCCTATCACACTCATCACCGAGTCCACATCATCTCTCACACTCATCACTGAGTCAACATCATCTCTCACACTCATCGCTGAGTCCACATCATCTCTCACACTCATCACCGAGTCCAAATCATCTGTCACACTCATCACCGAGTCCACATCATCTGTCACACTCATCACCGAGTCCACATCATCTGTCACGCTCATCACTGAGTCCACATCATCTGTCACACTCATCACCGAGTCCACATCCCCTCTCACACTCATCACTGAGTCCACATCATCTGTCACACTCATCACCGAGTCCACATCATCTGTCAAGCTCATCACTGAGTCCACATCATCTGTCAAACTCATCACTGAGTCCACATCATCTCTCACACTCATCACTGAGTCCACATCATCTGTCACGCTCATCACCAAGTCCACATCATCTGTCACACTCATCACCGAGTCCACATCATCTATCACACTCATCACTGAGTCCATATCATGTCACGCTCATCACCGAGTCCACATTATCTGTCACACTAATCACCGAGTCCACATCCCCTATCACACTCATCACCGAGTCCACATCATCTCTCACACTCATCACTGAGTCCACATCATCTCTCACACTCATCGCTGAGTCCACATCATCTCTCACACTCATCAACGAGTCCACATCATCTGTCACACTCATCACCGAGTCCACATCATCTGTCACACTCATCACCGAGTCCCCATCATCTGTCACGCTCATCACTGAGTCCACATCATCTGTCACACTCATCACCGAGTCCACATCCCCTCTCACACTCATCACTGAGTCCACATCATCTGTCACACTCATCACCGAGTCCACATCATCTGTCAAGCTCATCACTGAGTCCACATCATCTGTCAAACTCATCACTGAGTCCACATCATCTCTCACACTCATCGTTGAGTCCACATCATCTCTCACACTCATCACCGAGTCCACATCATCTGTCACACTCATCACCGAGTCCACATCATCTGTCACACTCATCACCGAGTCCACATCATCTGTCACGCTCATCACTGAGTCCACATCATCTGTCACACTCATCACCGAGTCCACATCCCCTCTCACACTCATCACTGAGTCCACATCATCTGTCACACTCATCACCGAGTCCACATCATCTCTCACACTCATCACCGAGTCCACATCATCTGTCACACTCATCACCGAGTCCACATCATCTGTCACACTCATCACCGAGTCCCTATCATCTGTCACGCTCATCACTGAGTCCACATCATCTGTTACACTCATCACCGAGTCCACATCCCCTCTCACACTCATCACTGAGTCCACATCATCTGTCACACTCATCACCGAGTCCACATCATCTGTCAAGCTCATCACTGAGTCCACATCATCTGTCAAACTCATCACTGAGTCCACATCATCTGTCACACTCATCACCGAGTCCACATACCCTCTCACACTCATCACTGAGTCCACATCATCTGTCACACTCATCACCGAGTCCACATCATCTGTCACGCTCATCACTGAGTCCACATCATCTGTCACACTCATCATTGAGTCCAGATCATCTCTCACACTCATCACCAAGTCCACATCATCTACCACACTCATCACTGACTCCACATCATGTCACGCTCATCACAGAGTCCACATCCCCTATCACACTCATCACTGAGTCCCCATCATCTCTCACACTCATGTGTGTGTCCACATCATCTGTCACACTCATCACCGAGTCCACATCATCTGTCACACTCATCACCGAGTCCACATCATCTATCACACTCATCACTGAGTCCATATCATGTCACGCTCATCACCGAGTCCACATCATCTGTCACACTAATCACCGAGTCCACATCCCCTATCACACTCATCACCGAGTCCACATCATCTCTCACACTAATCACTGAGTCCACATCATCTCTCACACTCATCGCTGAGACCACATCATCTCTCACACTCATCAACGAGTCCACATCATCTGTCACACTCATCACCGAGTCCACATCATCTGTCACACTCATCACCGAGTCCCCATCATCTGTCACGCTCATCACTGAGTCCACATCATCTGTCACACTCATCACCGAGTCCACATCCCCTCTCACACTCATCACTGAGTCCACATCATCTGTCACACTCATCACCGAGTCCACATCATCTGTCAAGCTCATCACTGAGTCCACATCATCTGTCAAACTCATCACTGAGTCCACATCATCTCTCACACTCATCGTTGAGTCCACATCATCTCTCACACTCATCACCGAGTCCACATCATCTGTCACACTCATCACCGAGTCCACATCATCTGTCACACTCATCACCGAGTCCACATCATCTGTCACGCTCATCACTGAGTCCACATCATCTGTCACACTCATCACCGAGTCCACATCCCCTCTCACACTCATCACTGAGTCCACATCATCTGTCACACTCATCACCGAGTCCACATCATCTCTCACACTCATCACCGAGTCCACATCATCTCTCACACTCATCAATGAGTCCAGATCATCTCTCACACTCATCACCGAGTCCACATCATCTGTCACAGTCATCACTTAGTCCACATCATCTATCAGGCTCATCACTGAGTCCACATCATCTCTCACACTCATCACTGAGTCCGCATCATCTCTCACACTCATCACTGAGTCCACATCATCTATCACACTCATCACTGAGTCCATATCATGTCACGCTCATCACCGAGTCCACATCATCTGTCACTCTAATCACCGAGTCCACATCCCCTATCACACTCATCACCGAGTCCACATCATCTCTCACACTCATCACTGAGTCCACATCATCTCTCACGCTCATCGCTGAGTCCACATCATCTCTCACACTCATCACCGAGTCCACATTATCTGTCACACTCATCACCAAGTCCACATCATCTGTCACACTCATCACCGAGTCCACATCATCTGTCACACTCATCACCGAGTCCACATCATCTGTTACGCTCGTCACTGAGTCCACATCATCTGTCACACTCATCACTGAGTCCACATCATCTCTCACACTCATCACTGAGTCCACATCATCTGTCACGCTCATCACCGAGTCCACATCATCTGTCACACTCATCACCGAGTCCACATCATTTGTCAAACTCATCACCGAGTCCACATCATCTGTCACACTCATCACCGAGTCCAAATCCCCTATCACACACATCACTGAGTCCACATCATCTGTCACACTCATCACCGAGTCCACATCCCCTCTCACACTCATCACTGAGTCTACATCATCTGTCACACTCATCACCGAGTCCACATCATCTGTCACGCTCATCACTGAGTCCACATCATCTGTCACACTCATCACTGAGTCCACATCATCTCTCACACTCATCACTGAGTCCACATCATCTGTCAGGCTCATCACCGAGTCCACATCATCTGTCACACTCATCACCGAGTCCACATCATCTGTCACGCTCATCACTGAGTCCACATCATCTCTCACACTCATCACTGAGTCCACATTCTCTCACACTCATCACTGAGTCCACATCATCTCTCACACTCATCACCGAGTCCACATCATCTGTCACACTCATCACCGAGTCCACATCATCTGTCACACTCATCACCGAGTCCACATCATCTGTCACGCTCATCATTGAGTCCACATCATCTGTCACACTCATCACTGAGTCCACATCATGTCTCACACTCATCACTGAGTCCACATCATCTGTCACGCTCATCACTGAGTCCACATCATCTGTCACACTCATCACCGAGTCCACATAATCTGTCACGCTCATCACTGAGTCCACATCATCTGTCACATTCATCACTGAGTCCACATCATCTCTCACACTCATCACTGAGTCCACATCATCTCTCACACTCATCACCGAGTCCACATCATCTGTCACACTCATCACCGAGTCCACATCATCTGTCACACTCATCATTGAGTCCACATAATCTCTCACACTCATCACCAAGTCCACATCATCTACCACACTCATCACTGACTCCACATCATGTCACGCTCATCACCGAGTCCACATCCCCTATCACACTCATCACTGAGTCCCCATCATCTCTCACACTCATGACTGTGTCCACATCATCTGTCACACTCATCACCGAGTCCACATCATGTCACGCTCATCACCGAGTCCACATCATCTGTCACACTAATCACCGAGTCCACATCCCCTATCACACTCATCACCGAGTCCACATCATCTCTCACACTCATCACTGAGTCAACATCATCTCTCACACTCATCGCTGAGTCCACATCATCTCTCACACTCATCACCGAGTCCACATCATCTGTCACACTCATCACCGAGTCCACATCATCTGTCACACTCATCACCGAGTCCATATCATCTGTCACGCTCATCACTGAGTCCACATCATCTGTCAAACTCATCACCGAGTCCACATCCCCTCTCACACTCATCACTGAGTCCACATCATCTGTCACACTCATCACCGAGTCCACATCATCTGTCAAGCTCATCACTGAGTCCACATCATCTGTCAAACTCATCACTGAGTCCACATCATCTCTCACACTCATCACTGAGTCCACATCATTTGTCACGCTCATCACCGAGTCCACATCATCTGTCACACTCATCACCGAGTACACATCATCTGTCACACTCATCACCGAGTCCACATCATCTGTCACGCTCATCACTGAGTCCACATCATCTGTCACACTCATCACTGAGTCCACATCATCTCTCACACTCATCACTGAGTCCACATCATCTGTCACGCTCATCACCGAGTCCACATCATCTGTCACACTCATCACCGAGTCCACATCATCTGTCACGCTCATCACCGAGTCCACATCATCTGTCACACTCATCACCGAGTCCACATCATCTATCACACTCATCACTGAGTCCACATCATGTCACGCTCATCACCGAGTCCACATCATCTGTCACACTAATCACCGAGTCCACATCCCCTATCACACTCATCACTGAGTCCACATCATCTGTCACGCTCATCACCGAGTCCACATCATCTGTCACACTCATCACCGAGTCCACATCATTTGTCACGCTCATCACCGAGTCCACATCATCTGTCACACTCATCACCGAGTCCACATCATCTGTCACACTCATCACCGAGTCCACATCATCTGTCACGCTCATCACTGAGTCCACATCATCTGTCACACTCATCACTGAGTCCACATCATCTCTCACACTCATCACTGAGTCCACATCATCTGTCACGCTCATCACCGAGTCCACATCATCTGTCACACTCATCACCGAGTCCACATCATCTGTCACGCTCATCACTGAGTCCACATCATCTGTCACACTCATCACTGAGTCCACATTCTCTTACACTCATCACTGAGTCCACATCATCTCTCACACTCATCACCGAGTCCACATCATCTGTCACACTCATCACCGAGTCCACATCATCTGTCACACTCATCACCGAGTCCACATTATCTGTCACGCTCATCACTGAGTCCACATCATCTGTCAAACTCATCACTGAGTCCACATCATCTCTCACACTCATCACTGAGTCCACATCATCTGTCACGCTCATCACCGAGTCCACATCATCTGTCACACTCATCACCGAGTCCACATAATCTGTCACGCTCATCACTGAGTCCACATCATCTGTCACACTCATCACTGAGTCCACATCATCTCTCACACTCATCACTGAGTCCACATCATCTCTCACATTCATCACCGAGTCCACATCATCTGTCACACTCATCACCGAGTCCACATCATTTGTCACACTCATCACCGAGTCCACATCATCTGTCACACTCATCACCGAGTCCAAATCCCCTATCACACACATCACTGAGTCCACATCATCTGTCACACTCATCACTGACTCCACATCATGTCACGCTCATCACCGAGTCCACATCCCCTATCACACTCATCACTGAGTCCCCATCATCTCTCACACTCATGACTGTGTCCACATCATCTGTCACACTCATCACCGAGTCCACATCATCTGTCACACTCATCACCGAGTCCACATCATCTATCACACTCATCACTGAGTCCACATCATGTCACGCTCATCACCGAGTCCACATCATCTGTCAAACTAATCACCGAGTCCACATCCCCTATCACACTCATCACCGAGTCCACATCATCTCTCACACTCATCACCAAGTCCACATCATCTACCACACTCATCACTGACTCCACATCATCTCTCACACTCATGACTGTGTCCACATCATCTGTCACACTCATCACCGAGTCCACATCATCTGTCACACTCATCACCGAGTCCACATCATCTATCACACTCATCACTGAGTCCACATCATGTCAAGCTCATCACCGAGTCCACATCATCTGTCACACTAATCACCGAGTCCACATCCCCTATCACACTCATCACCGAGTCCACATCATCTCTCACACTCATCACTGAGTGCACATCATCTCTCACACTCATCGCTGAGTCCACATCATCTCTCAGACTCATCACCGATTCCACATCATCTGTCACACTCATCACTGAGTCCACATCATGTCACGCTCATCACCGAGTCCACATCATCTGTCACACTAATCACCGAGTCCCCATCATCTCTCACACTCATGACTGTGTCCACATCATCTGTCACACTCATCACCGAGTCCACATCATCTGTCACACTCATCACCGAGTCCACATCATCTATCACACTCATCACTGAGTCCATATCATGTCACGCTCATCACCGAGTCCACATCATCTGTCACAATAATCACCGAGTCCACATCCCCTATCACACTCATCACCGAGTCCACATCATCTCTCACACTCATCACTGAGTCAACATCATCTCTCACACTCATCGCTGAGTCCACATCATCTCTCACACTCATCACCGAGTCCAAATCATCTGTCACACTCATCACCGAGTCCACATCATCTGTCACACTCATCACCGAGTCCACATCATCTGTCACGCTCATCACTGAGTCCACATCATCTGTCACACTCATCACCGAGTCCACATCCCCTCTCACACTCATCACTGAGTCCACATCATCTGTCACACTCATCACCGAGTCCACATCATCTGTCAAGCTCATCACTGAGTCCACATCATCTGTCAAACTCATCACTGAGTCCACATCATCTCTCACACTCATCACTGAGTCCACATCATCTGTCACGCTCATCACCAAGTCCACATCATCTGTCACACTCATCACCGAGTCCACATCATCTATCACACTCATCACTGAGTCCATATCATGTCACGCTCATCACCGAGTCCACATTATCTGTCACACTAATCACCGAGTCCACATCCCCTATCACACTCATCACCGAGTCCACATCATCTCTCACACTCATCACTGAGTCCACATCATCTCTCACACTCATCGCTGAGTCCACATCATCTCTCACACTCATCAACGAGTCCACATCATCTGTCACACTCATCACCGAGTCCACATCATCTGTCACACTCATCACCGAGTCCCCATCATCTGTCACGCTCATCACTGAGTCCACATCATCTGTCACACTCATCACCGAGTCCACATCCCCTCTCACACTCATCACTGAGTCCACATCATCTGTCACACTCATCACCGAGTCCACATCATCTGTCAAGCTCATCACTGAGTCCACATCATCTGTCAAACTCATCACTGAGTCCACATCATCTCTCACACTCATCGTTGAGTCCACATCATCTCTCACACTCATCACCGAGTCCACATCATCTGTCACACTCATCACCGAGTCCACATCATCTGTCACACTCATCACCGAGTCCACATCATCTGTCACGCTCATCACTGAGTCCACATCATCTGTCACACTCATCACCGAGTCCACATCCCCTCTCACACTCATCACTGAGTCCACATCATCTGTCACACTCATCACCGAGTCCACATCATCTCTCACACTCATCACCGAGTCCACATCATCTGTCACACTCATCACCGAGTCCACATCATCTGTCACACTCATCACCGAGTCCCTATCATCTGTCACGCTCATCACTGAGTCCACATCATCTGTTACACTCATCACCGAGTCCACATCCCCTCTCACACTCATCACTGAGTCCACATCATCTGTCACACTCATCACCGAGTCCACATCATCTGTCAAGCTCATCACTGAGTCCACATCATCTGTCAAACTCATCACTGAGTCCACATCATCTGTCACACTCATCACCGAGTCCACATACCCTCTCACACTCATCACTGAGTCCACATCATCTGTCACACTCATCACCGAGTCCACATCATCTGTCACGCTCATCACTGAGTCCACATCATCTGTCACACTCATCATTGAGTCCAGATCATCTCTCACACTCATCACCAAGTCCACATCATCTACCACACTCATCACTGACTCCACATCATGTCACGCTCATCACAGAGTCCACATCCCCTATCACACTCATCACTGAGTCCCCATCATCTCTCACACTCATGTGTGTGTCCACATCATCTGTCACACTCATCACCGAGTCCACATCATCTGTCACACTCATCACCGAGTCCACATCATCTATCACACTCATCACTGAGTCCATATCATGTCACGCTCATCACCGAGTCCACATCATCTGTCACACTAATCACCGAGTCCACATCCCCTATCACACTCATCACCGAGTCCACATCATCTCTCACACTAATCACTGAGTCCACATCATCTCTCACACTCATCGCTGAGACCACATCATCTCTCACACTCATCAACGAGTCCACATCATCTGTCACACTCATCACCGAGTCCACATCATCTGTCACACTCATCACCGAGTCCCCATCATCTGTCACGCTCATCACTGAGTCCACATCATCTGTCACACTCATCACCGAGTCCACATCCCCTCTCACACTCATCACTGAGTCCACATCATCTGTCACACTCATCACCGAGTCCACATCATCTGTCAAGCTCATCACTGAGTCCACATCATCTGTCAAACTCATCACTGAGTCCACATCATCTCTCACACTCATCGTTGAGTCCACATCATCTCTCACACTCATCACCGAGTCCACATCATCTGTCACACTCATCACCGAGTCCACATCATCTGTCACACTCATCACCGAGTCCACATCATCTGTCACGCTCATCACTGAGTCCACATCATCTGTCACACTCATCACCGAGTCCACATCCCCTCTCACACTCATCACTGAGTCCACATCATCTGTCACACTCATCACCGAGTCCACATCATCTCTCACACTCATCACCGAGTCCACATCATCTCTCACACTCATCAATGAGTCCAGATCATCTCTCACACTCATCACCGAGTCCACATCATCTGTCACAGTCATCACTTAGTCCACATCATCTATCAGGCTCATCACTGAGTCCACATCATCTCTCACACTCATCACTGAGTCCGCATCATCTCTCACACTCATCACTGAGTCCACATCATCTATCACACTCATCACTGAGTCCATATCATGTCACGCTCATCACCGAGTCCACATCATCTGTCACTCTAATCACCGAGTCCACATCCCCTATCACACTCATCACCGAGTCCACATCATCTCTCACACTCATCACTGAGTCCACATCATCTCTCACGCTCATCGCTGAGTCCACATCATCTCTCACACTCATCACCGAGTCCACATTATCTGTCACACTCATCACCAAGTCCACATCATCTGTCACACTCATCACCGAGTCCACATCATCTGTCACACTCATCACCGAGTCCACATCATCTGTTACGCTCGTCACTGAGTCCACATCATCTGTCACACTCATCACTGAGTCCACATCATCTCTCACACTCATCACTGAGTCCACATCATCTGTCACGCTCATCACCGAGTCCACATCATCTGTCACACTCATCACCGAGTCCACATCATTTGTCACACTCATCACCGAGTCCACATCATCTGTCACACTCATCACCGAGTCCAAATCCCCTATCACACACATCACTGAGTCCACATCATCTGTCACACTCATCACCGAGTCCACATCCCCTCTCACACTCATCACTGAGTCTACATCATCTGTCACACTCATCACCGAGTCCACATCATCTGTCACGCTCATCACTGAGTCCACATCATCTGTCACACTCATCACTGAGTCCACATCATCTCTCACACTCATCACTGAGTCCACATCATCTGTCAGGCTCATCACCGAGTCCACATCATCTGTCACACTCATCACCGAGTCCACATCATCTGTCACGCTCATCACTGAGTCCACATCATCTCTCACACTCATCACTGAGTCCACATTCTCTCACACTCATCACTGAGTCCACATCATCTCTCACACTCATCACCGAGTCCACATCATCTGTCACACTCATCACCGAGTCCACATCATCTGTCACACTCATCACCGAGTCCACATCATCTGTTACGCTCATCATTGAGTCCACATCATCTGTCACACTCATCACTGAGTCCACATCATGTCTCACACTCATCACTGAGTCCACATCATCTGTCACGCTCATCACTGAGTCCACATCATCTGTCACACTCATCACCGAGTCCACATAATCTGTCACGCTCATCACTGAGTCCACATCATCTGTCACATTCATCACTGAGTCCACATCATCTCTCACACTCATCACTGAGTCCACATCATCTCTCACACTCATCACCGAGTCCACATCATCTGTCACACTCATCACCGAGTCCACATCATCTGTCACACTCATCATTGAGTCCACATAATCTCTCACACTCATCACCAAGTCCACATCATCTACCACACTCATCACTGACTCCACATCATGTCACGCTCATCACCGAGTCCACATCCCCTATCACACTCATCACTGAGTCCCCATCATCTCTCACACTCATGACTGTGTCCACATCATCTGTCACACTCATCACCGAGTCCACATCATTTGTCACACTCATCACCGAGTCCACATCATCTATCACACTCATCACTGAGTCCACATCATGTCACGCTCATCACCGAGTCCACATCATCTGTCACACTAATCACCGAGTCCACATCCCCTATCACACTCATCACCGAGTCCACATCATCTCTCACACTCATCACTGAGTCAACATCATCTCTCACACTCATCGCTGAGTCCACATCATCTCTCACACTCATCACCGAGTCCACATCATCTGTCACACTCATCACCGAGTCCACATCATCTGTCACACTCATCACCGAGTCCATATCATCTGTCACGCTCATCACTGAGTCCACATCATCTGTCAAACTCATCACCGAGTCCACATCCCCTCTCACACTCATCACTGAGTCCACATCATCTGTCACACTCATCACCGAGTCCACATCATCTGTCAAGCTCATCACTGAGTCCACATCATCTGTCAAACTCATCACTGAGTCCACATCATCTCTCACACTCATCACTGAGTCCACATCATTTGTCACGCTCATCACCGAGTCCACATCATCTGTCACACTCATCACCGAGTACACATCATCTGTCACACTCATCACCGAGTCCACATCATCTGTCACGCTCATCACTGAGTCCACATCATCTGTCACACTCATCACTGAGTCCACATCATCTCTCACACTCATCACTGAGTCCACATCATCTGTCACGCTCATCACCGAGTCCACATCATCTGTCACACTCATCACCGAGTCCACATCATCTGTCACGCTCATCACCGAGTCCACATCATCTGTCACACTCATCACTGAGTCCACATTCTCTTACACTCATCACTGAGTCCACATCATCTCTCACACTCATCACCGAGTCCACATCATCTGTCACACTCATCACCGAGTCCACATCATCTGTCACACTCATCACCGAGTCCACATTATCTGTCACGCTCATCACTGAGTCCACATCATCTGTCACACTCATCACTGAGTCCACATCATCTCTCACACTCATCACTGAGTCCACATCATCTGTCACGCTCATCACCGAGTCCACATCATCTGTCACACTCATCACCGAGTCAACATAATCTGTCACGCTCATCACTGAGTTCACATCATCTGTCACACTCATCACCGAGTCCACATCATCTGTCACACTCATCATTGAGTCCACATCATCTCTCACACTCATCACCAAGTCCACATCATCTACCACACTCATCACTGACTCCACATCATGTCACGCTCATCACCGAGTCCACATCCCCTATCACACTCATCACTGAGTCCCCATCATCTCTCAAACTCATGACTGTGTCCACATCATCTGTCACACTCATCACCGAGTCCACATCATCTGTCACACTCATCACCGAGTCCACATCATCTATCACACTCATCACTGAGTCCACATCATGTCACGCTCATCACCGAGTCCACATCATCTGTCACACTAATCACCGAGTCCACATCCCCTATCACACTCATCACCGAGTCCACATCATCTCTCACACTCATCACCAAGTCCACATCATCTACCACACTCATCACTGACTCCACATCATCTCTCACACTCATGACTGTGTCCACATCATCTGTCACACTCATCACCGAGTCCACATCATCTGTCACACTCATCACCGAGTCCACATCATCTATCACACTCATCACTGAGTCCACATCATGTCAAGCTCATCACCGAGTCCACATCATCTGTCACACTAATCACCGAGTCCACATCCCCTATCACACTCATCACCGAGTCCACATCATCTCTCACACTCATCACTGAGTGCACATCATCTCTCACACTCATCGCTGAGTCCACATCATCTCTCAGACTCATCACCGATTCCACATCATCTGTCACACTCATCACTGAGTCCACATCATGTCACGCTCATCACCGAGTCCACATCATCTGTCACACTAATCACCGAGTCCCCATCATCTCTCACACTCATGACTGTGTCCACATCATCTGTCACACTCATCACCGAGTCCACATCATCTGTCACACTCATCACCGAGTCCACATCATCTATCACACTCATCACTGAGTCCATATCATGTCACGCTCATCACCGAGTCCACATCATCTGTCACAATAATCACCGAGTCCACATCCCCTATCACACTCATCACCGAGTCCACATCATCTCTCACACTCATCACTGAGTCAACATCATCTCTCACACTCATCGCTGAGTCCACATCATCTCTCACACTCATCACCGAGTCCACATCATCTGTCACACTCATCACCGAGTCCACATCATCTGTCACACTCATCACCGAGTCCATATCATCTGTCACGCTCATCACTGAGTCCACATCATCTGTCAAACTCATCACCGAGTCCACATCCCCTCTCACACTCATCACTGAGTCCACATCATCTGTCACACTCATCACCGAGTCCACATCATCTGTCAAGCTCATCACTGAGTCCACATCATCTGTCAAACTCATCACTGAGTCCACATCATCTCTCACACTCATCACTGAGTCCACATCATTTTTCACGCTCATCACCGAGTCCACATCATCTGTCACACTCATCACCGAGTCCACATCATCTGTCACACTCATCACCGAGTCCACATCATCTGTCACGCTCATCACTGAGTCCACATCATCTGTCACACTCATCACTGAGTCCACATCATCTCTCACACTCATCACTGAGTCCACATCATCTGTCACGCTCATCACCGAGTCCACATCATCTGTCACACTCATCACCGAGTCCACATCATCTGTCACGCTCATCACTGAGTCCACATCATCTGTCACACTCATCACTGAGTCCACATTCTCTTACACTCATCACTGAGTCCACATCATCTCTCACACTCATCACCGAGTCCACATCATCTGTCACACTCATCACCGAGTCCACATCATCTGTCACACTCATCACCGAGTCCACATTATCTGTCACGCTCATCACTGAGTCCACATCATCTGTCACACTCATCACTGAGTCCACATCATCTCTCACACTCATCACTGAGTCCACATCATCTGTCACGCTCATCACCGAGTCCACATCATCTGTCACACTCATCACCGAGTCCACATAATCTGTCACGCTCATCACTGAGTCCACATCATCTGTCACACTCATCACTGAGTCCACATCATCTCTCACACTCATCACTGAGTCCACATCATCTCTCACACTCATCACCGAGTCCACATCATCTGTCACACTCATCACCGAGTCCACATCATCTGTCACACTCATCACCGAGTCCACATCATCTGTCACACTCATCATTGAGTCCACATCATCTCTCACACTCATCACCAAGTCCACATCATCTACCACACTCATCACTGACTCCACATCATGTCACGCTCATCACCGAGTCCACATCCCCTATCACACTCATCACTGAGTCCCCATCATCTCTCACACTCATGACTGTGTCCACATCATCTGTCACACTCATCACCGAGTCCACATCATCTGTCACACTCATCACCGAGTCCACATCATCTATCACACTCATCACCGAGTCCACATCATCTCTCACACTCATCACCAAGTCCACATCATCTACCACACTCATCACTGACTCCACATCATCTCTCACACTCATGACTGTGTCCACATCATCTGTCACACTCATCACCGAGTCCACATCATCTGTCAAACTCATCACCGAGTCCACATCATCTATCACACTCATCACTGAGTCCACATCATGTCAAGCTCATCACCGAGTCCACATCATCTGTCACACTAATCACCGAGTCCACATCCCCTATCACACTCATCACCGAGTCCACATCATCTCTCACACTCATCACCGAGTCCACATCATCTCTCACACTCATCACCAAGTCCACATCATCTACCACACTCATCACTGACTCCACATCATCTCTCACACTCATGACTGTGTCCACATCATCTGTCACACTCATCACCGAGTCCACATCATCTGTCACACTCATCACCGAGTCCACATCATCTATCACACTCATCACTGAGTCCACATCATGTCAAGCTCATCACCGAGTCCACATCATCTGTCACACTAATCACCGAGTCCACATCCCCTATCACACTCATCACCGAGTCCACATCATCTCTCACACTCATCACTGAGTGCACATCATCTCTCACACTCATCGCTGAGTCCACATCATCTCTCAGACTCATCACCGATTCCACATCATCTGTCACACTCATCACTGAGTCCACATCATGTCACGCTCATCACCGAGTCCACATCATCTGTCACACTAATCACCGAGTCCCCATCATCTCTCACACTCATGACTGTGTCCACATCATCTGTCACACTCATCACCGAGTCCACATCATCTGTCACACTCATCACCGAGTCCACATCATCTATCACACTCATCACTGAGTCCATATCATGTCACGCTCATCACCGAGTCCACATCATCTGTCACAATAATCACCGAGTCCACATCCCCTATCACACTCATCACCGAGTCCACATCATCTCTCACACTCATCACTGAGTCAACATCATCTCTCACACTCATTGCTGAGTCCACATCATCTCTCACACTCATCACCGAGTCCAAATCATCTGTCACACTCATCACCGAGTCCACATCATCTGTCACACTCATTACCGAGTCCACATCATCTGTCACGCTCATCACTGAGTCCACATCATCTGTCACACTCATCACCGAGTCCACATCCCCTCTCACACTCATCACTGAGTCCACATCATCTGTCACACTCATCACCGAGTCCACATCATCTGTCAAGCTCATCACTGAGTCCACATCATCTGTCAAACTCATCACTGAGTCCACATCATCTCTCACACTCATCACTGAGTCCACATCATCTGTCACGCTCATCACCGAGTCCACATCATCTGTCACACTCATCACCGAGTCCACATCATCTGTCACACTCATCACCGAGTCCACATCATCTGTCACGCTCATCACTGAGTCCACATCATCTGTCACACTCATCACCGAGTCCACATACCCTCTCACACTCATCACTGAATCCACATCATCTGTCACACTCATCACCGAGTCCATATCATCTGTCACGCTCATCACTGAGTCCACATCATCTGTCACACTCATCATTGAGTCCAGATCATCTCTCACACTCATCACCAAGTCCACATCATCTACCACACTCATCACTGACTCCACATCATGTCACGCTCATCACCGAGTCCACATCCCCTATCACACTCATCACTGAGTCCCCATCATCTCTCACACTCATGACTGTGTCCACATCATCTGTCACACTCATCACCGAGTCCACATCATCTGTCACACTCATCACCGAGTCCACATCATCTATCACACTCATCACTGAGTCCATATCATGTCACGCTCATCACCGAGTCCACATCATCTGTCACACTCATCACCGAGTCCACATCATCTGTCACACTCATCACCGAGTCCACATCATCTATCACACTCATCACTGAGTCCATATCATGTCAAGCTCATCACCGAGTTCACATCATCTGTCACACTAATCACCGAGTCCACATCCCCTATCACACTCATCACCGAGTCCACATCATCTCTCACACTCATCACTGAGTCCACATCATCTCTCACACTCATCGCTGAGTCCACATCATCTCTCACACTCATCAACGAGTCCACATCATCTGTCACACTCATCACCGAGTCCACATCATCTGTCACACTCATCACCGAGTCCCCATCATCTGTCACGCTCATCACTGAGTCCACATCATCTGTCACACTCATCACCGAGTCCACATCCCCTCTCACACTCATCACTGAGTCCACATCATCTGTCACACTCATCACCGAGTCCACATCATCTGTCAAGCTCATCACTGAGTCCACATCATCTGTCAAACTCATCACTGAGTCCACATCATCTCTCACACTCATCGTTGAGTCCACATCATCTCTCACACTCATCACCGAGTCCACATCATCTGTCACACTCATCACCGAGTCCACATCATCTGTCACACTCATCACCGAGTCCACATCATCTGTCACGCTCATCACTGAGTCCACATCATCTGTCACACTCATCACCGAGTCCACATCCCCTCTCACACTCATCACTGAGTCCACATCATCTGTCACACTCATCACCGAGTCCACATCATCTCTCACACTCATCACCGAGTCCACATCATCTGTCACACTCATCACCGAGTCCACATCATCTGTCACACTCATCACCGAGTCCCTATCATCTGTCACGCTCATCACTGAGTCCACATCATCTGTCACACTCATCACCGAGTCCACATCCCCTCTCACACTCATCACTGAGTCCACATCATCTGTCACACTCATCACCGAGTCCACATCATCTGTCAAGCTCATCACTGAGTCCACATCATCTGTCAAACTCGTCACTGAGTCCACATCATCTGTCACACTCATCACCGAGTCCACATACCCTCTCACACTCATCACTGAGTCCACATCATCTGTCACACTCATCACCGAGTCCACATCATCTGTCACGCTCATCACTGAGTCCACATCATCTGTCACACTCATCATTGAGTCCAGATCATCTCTCACACTCATCACCAAGTCCACATCATCTACCACACTCATCACTGACTCCACATCATGTCACGCTCATCACCGAGTCCACATCCCCTATCACACTCATCACTGAGTCCCCATCATCTCTGACACTCATGACTGTGTCCACATCATCTGTCACACTCATCACCGAGTCCACATCATCTGTCACACTCATCACCGAGTCCACATCATCTATCACACTCATCACTGAGTCCATATCATGTCACGCTCATCACCGAGTCCACATCATCTGTCACACTAATCACCGAGTCCACATCCCCTATCACACTCATCACCGAGTCCACATCATCTCTCACACTCATCACTGAGTCCACATCATCTCTCACACTCATCGCTGAGTCCACATCATCTCTCACACTCATCAACGAGTCCACATCATCTGTCACACTCATCACCGAGTCCACATCATCTGTCACACTCATCACCGAGTCCCCATCATCTGTCACGCTCATCACTGAGTCCACATCATCTGTCACACTCATCACCGAGTCCACATCCCCTCTCACACTCATCACTGAGTCCACATCATCTGTCACACTCATCACCGAGTCCACATCATCTGTCAAGCTCATCACTGAGTCCACATCATCTGTCAAACTCATCACTGAGTCCACATCATCTCTCACACTCATCGTTGAGTCCACATCATCTCTCACACTCATCACCGAGTCCACATCATCTGTCACACTCATCACCGAGTCCACATCATCTGTCACACTCATCACCGAGTCCACATCATCTGTCACGCTCATCACTGAGTCCACATCATCTGTCACACTCATCACCGAGTCCACATCCCCTCTCACACTCATCACTGAGTCCACATCATCTGTCACACTCATCACCGAGTCCACATCATCTCTCACACTCATCACCGAGTCCACATCATCTGTCACACTCATCACCGAGTCCACATCATCTGTCACACTCATCACCGAGTCCCTATCATCTGTCACGCTCATCACTGAGTCCACATCATCTGTCACACTCATCACCGAGTCCACATCCCCTCTCACACTCATCACTGAGTCCACATCATCTGTCACACTCATCACCGAGTCCACATCATCTGTCAAGCTCATCACTGAGTCCACATCATCTGTCAAACTCATCACTGAGTCCACATCATCTCTCACACTCATCACTGAGTCCACATCATCTCTCACACTCATCGCTGAGTCCACATCATCTCTCACACTCATCACCGAGTCCACATCATCTGTCACACTCATCACCGAGTCCACATCATCTGTCACACTCATCACCGAGTCCACATCATCTGTCACGCTCATCACTGAGTCCACATCATCTGTCACACTCATCACCGAGTCCACATCCCCTCTCACACTCATCACTGAGTCCACATCATCTGTCACACTCATCACCTAGTCCACATCATCTGTCAAGCTCATCACTGAGTCCACATCATCTGTCAAACTCATCACTGAGTCCACATCATCTCTCACACTCATCACTGAGTCCACATCATTTGTCACGCTCATCACCGAGTCCACATCATCTGTCACACTCATCACCGAGTCCACATCATCTGTCACACTCATCACCGAGTTCACATCATCTGTCACGCTCATCACTGAGTCCACATCATCTGTCACACTCATCACCGAGTCCACATCCCCTCTCACACTCATCACTGAGTCCACATCATCTGTCACACTCATCACCGAGTCCACATCATCTGTCACGCTCATCACTGAGTCCACATCATCTGTCACACTCATCATTGAGTCCACTTCATCTCTCACACTCATCACCAAGTCCACATCATCTACCACACTCATCAATGACTCCACATCATCTCTCACACTCATGACTGTGTCCACATCATCTGTCACACTCATCACCGAGTCCACATCATCTGTCACACTCATCACCGAGTCCACATCATCTATCACACTCATCACTGAGTCCACATCATGTCAAGCTCATCACCGAGTCCACATCATCTGTCACACTAATCACCGAGTCCACATCATCTGTCACACTCATCACCGAGTCCACATCATCTGTCACACTCATCACCGAGTCCCCATCATCTGTCACGCTCATCACTGAGTCCACATCATCTGTCACACTCATCACCGAGTCCACATCCCCTCTCACACTCATCACTGAGTCCACATCATCTGTCACGTTCATCACTGAGTCCACATCATCTGTCACACTCATCACTGAGTCCACATTCTCTTACACTCATCACTGAGTCCACATCATCTCTCACACTCATCACCGAGTCCACATCATCTGTCACACTCATCACCGAGTCCACATCATCTGTCACACTCATCACCGAGTCCACATCATCTGTCACGCTCATCACTGAGTCCACATCATCTGTCACACTCATCACTGAGTCCACATCATCTCTCACACTCATCACTGAGTCCACATCATCTGTCACGCTCATCACCGAGTCCACATCATCTGTCACACTCATCACTGAGTCCACATAATCTGTCACGCTCATCACTGAGTCCACATCATCTGTCACACTCATCACTGAGTCCACATCATCTCTCACACTCATCACTGAGTCGACATCATCTCTCACACTCATCACCGAGTCCACATCATCTGTCACACTCATCACCGAGTCCACATCATCTGTCACACTCATCACCGAGTCCACATCATCTGTCACACTCATCATTGAGTCCACATCATCTCTCACACTCATCACCAAGTCCACATCATCTACCACACTCATCACTGACTCCACATCATGTCACGCTCATCACCGAGTCCACATCCCCTATCACACTCATCACTGAGTCCCCATCATCTCTCACACTCATGACTGTGTCCACATCATCTGTCACACTCATCACCGAGTCCACATCATCTGTCACACTCATCACCGAGTCCACATCATCTATCACACTCATCACTGAGTCCACATCATGTCACGCTCATCACCGAGTCCACATCATCTGTCACACTAATCACCGAGTCCACATCCCCTATCACACTCATCACCGAGTCCACATCATCTCTCACACTCATCACTGAGTCCACATCATCTCTCACACTCATCGCTGAGTCCACATCATCTCTCACACTCATCACCGAGTCCACATCATCTGTCACACTCATCACCGTGTCCACATCATCTGTCACACTCATCACCGAGTCCACATCATCTGTCACGCTCATCACTGAGTCCACATCATCTGTCACACTCATCACCGAGTCCACATCCCCTCTCACACTCATCACTGAGTCCACATCATCTGTCACACTCATCACCGAGTCCACATCATCTGTCAAGCTCATCACTGAGTCCACATCATCTGTCAAACTCATCACTGAGTCCACATCATCTCTCACACTCATCACTGAGTCCACATCATTTGTCACGCTCATCACCGAGTCCACATCATCTGTCACACTCATCACCGAGTCCACATCATCTGTCACACTCATCACCGAGTCGACATCATCTGTCACGCTCATCACTGAGTCCACATCATCTGTCACACTCATCACCGAGTCCATATCCCCTCTCACACTCATCACTGAGGCCACATCATCTGTCACACTCATCACCGAGTCCACATCATCTGTCACGCTCATCACTGAGTCCACATCATCTGTCACACTCATCATTGAGTCCACATCATCTCTCACACTCATCACCAAGTCCACATCATCTACCAAACTCATCACTGACCCCACATCATCTCTCACACTCATGACTGTGTCCACATCATCTGTCACACTCATCACCGAGTCCACATCATCTGTCACACTCATCACCGAGTCCACATCATCTATCACACTCATCACTGAGTCCACATCATGTCAAGCTCATCACCGAGTCCACATCATCTGTCACACTAATCACCGAGTCCACATCCCCTATCACACTCATCACCGAGTCCACATCATCTCTCACACTCATCACTGAGTGCACATCATCTCTCACACTCATCGCTGAGTCCACATCATCTCTCACACTCATCACCGATTCCACATCATCTGTCACACTCATCACTGAGTCCACATCATGTCACGCTCTTCACCGAGTCCACATCATCTGTCACACTAATCACCGAGTCCACATCCCCTATCACACTCATCACCGAGTCCCCATCATCTCTCACACTCATGACTGTGTCCACATCATCTGTCACACTCATCACCGTGTCCACATCATCTGTCACACTCATCACCGAGTCCACATCATCTATCACACTCATCACTGAGTCCATATCATGTCACGCTCATCACCGAGTCCACATCATCTGTCACAATAATCACCGAGTCCACATCCCCTATCACACTCATCACAGAGTCCACATCATCTCTCACACTCATCACTGAGTCAACATCATCTCTCACACTCATCGCTGAGTCCACATCATCTCTCACACTCATCACCGAGTCCAAATCATCTGTCACACTCATCACCGAGTCCACATCATCTGTCACACTCATCACCGAGTCCACATCATCTGTCACGCTCATCACTGAGTCCACATCATCTGTCACACTCATCACCGAGTCCACATCCCCTCTCACACTCATCACTGAGTCCACATCATCTGTCACACTCATCACCGAGTCCACATCATCTGTCAAGCTCATCACTGAGTCCACATCATCTGTCAAACTCATCACTGAGTCCACATCATCTCTCACACTCATCACTGAGTCCACATCATCTGTCACGCTCATCACCGAGTCCACATCATCTGTCACACTCATCACCGAGTCCACATCATCTGTCACACTCATCACCGAGTCCACATCATCTGTCACGCTCATCACTGAGTCCACATCATCTGTCACACTCATCACCGAGTCCACATCATCTGTCACGCTCATCACTGAGTCCACATCATCTGTCACACTCATCACCGAGTCCACATCCCCTCTCACACTCATCACTGAGTCCACATCATCTGTCACACTCATCACCGAGTCCACATCATCTGTCACGCTCATCACTGAGTCCACATCATCTGTCACACTCATCATTGAGTCCACTTCATCTCTCACACTCATCACCAAGTCCACATCATCTACCACACTCATCAATGACTCCACATCATCTCTCACACTCATGACTGTGTCCACATCATCTGTCACACTCATCACCGAGTCCAAATCATCTGTCACACTCATCACCGAGTCCACATCATCTGTCACACTCATCACCGAGTCCACATCATCTGTCACGCTCATCACTGAGTCCACATCATCTGTCACACTCATCATTGAGTCCACTTCATCTCTCACACTCATCACCAAGTCCACATCATCTACCACACTCATCAATGACTCCACATCATCTCTCACACTCATGACTGTGTCCACATCATCTGTCACACTCATCACCGAGTCCACATCATCTGTCACACTCATCACCGAGTCCACATCATCTATCACACTCATCACTGAGTCCACATCATGTCAAGCTCATCACCGAGTCCACATCATCTGTCACACTAATCACCGAGTCCACATCATCTGTCACACTCATCACCGAGTCCACATCATCTGTCACACTCATCACCGAGTCCCCATCATCTGTCACGCTCATCACTGAGTCCACATCATCTGTCACACTCATCACCGAGTCCACATCCCCTCTCACACTCATCACTGAGTCCACATCATCTGTCACGTTCATCACTGAGTCCACATCATCTGTCACACTCATCACTGAGTCCACATTCTCTTACACTCATCACTGAGTCCACATCATCTCTCACACTCATCACCGAGTCCACATCATCTGTCACACTCATCACCGAGTCCACATCATCTGTCACACTCATCACCGAGTCCACATCATCTGTCACGCTCATCACTGAGTCCACATCATCTGTCACACTCATCACTGAGTCCACATCATCTCTCACACTCATCACTGAGTCCACATCATCTGTCACGCTCATCACCGAGTCCACATCATCTGTCACACTCATCACTGAGTCCACATAATCTGTCACGCTCATCACTGAGTCCACATCATCTGTCACACTCATCACTGAGTCCACATCATCTCTCACACTCATCACTGAGTCCACATCATCTCTCACACTCATCACCGAGTCCACATCATCTGTCACACTCATCACCGAGTCCACATCATCTGTCACACTCATCACCGAGTCCACATCATCTGTCACACTCATCATTGAGTCCACATCATCTCTCACACTCATCACCAAGTCCACATCATCTACCACACTCATCACTGACTCCACATCATGTCACGCTCATCACCGAGTCCACATCCCCTATCACACTCATCACTGAGTCCCCATCATCTCTCACACTCATGACTGTGTCCACATCATCTGTCACACTCATCACCGAGTCCACATCATCTGTCACACTCATCACCGAGTCCACATCATCTATCACACTCATCACTGAGTCCACATCATGTCACGCTCATCACCGAGTCCACATCATCTGTCACACTAATCACCGAGTCCACATCCCCTATCACACTCATCACCGAGTCCACATCATCTCTCACACTCATCACTGAGTCCACATCATCTCTCACACTCATCGCTGAGTCCACATCATCTCTCACACTCATCACCGAGTCCACATCATCTGTCACACTCATCACCGAGTCCACATCATCTGTCACACTCATCACCGAGTCCACATCATCTGTCACGCTCATCACTGAGTCCACATCATCTGTCACACTCATCACCGAGTCCACATCCCCTCTCACACTCATCACTGAGTCCACATCATCTGTCACACTCATCACCATGTCCACATCATCTGTCAAGCTCATCACTGAGTCCACATCATCTGTCAAACTCATCACTGAGTCCACATCATCTCTCACACTCATCACTGAGTCCACATCATTTGTCACGCTCATCACCGAGTCCACATCATCTGTCACACTCATCACCGAGTCCACATCATCTGTCACACTCATCACCGAGTCGACATCATCTGTCACGCTCATCACTGAGTCCACATCATCTGTCACACTCATCACCGAGTCCATATCCCCTCTCACACTCATCACTGAGGCCACATCATCTGTCACACTCATCACCGAGTCCACATCATCTGTCACGCTCATCACTGAGTCCACATCATCTGTCACACTCATCATTGAGTCCACATCATCTCTCACACTCATCACCAAGTCCACATCATCTACCAAACTCATCACTGACCCCACATCATCTCTCACACTCATGACTGTGTCCACATCATCTGTCACACTCATCACCGAGTCAACATCATCTGTCACACTCATCACCGAGTCCACATCATCTATCACACTCATCACTGAGTCCACATCATGTCAAGCTCATCACCGAGTCCACATCATCTGTCACACTAATCACCGAGTCCACATCCCCTATCACACTCATCACCGAGTCCACATCATCTCTCACACTCATCACTGAGTGCACATCATCTCTCACACTCATCGCTGAGTCCACATCATCTCTCACACTCATCACCGATTCCACATCATCTGTCACACTCATCACTGAGTCCACATCATGTCACGCTCTTCACCGAGTCCACATCATCTGTCACACTAATCACCGAGTCCACATCCCCTATCACACTCATCACCGAGTCCCCATCATCTCTCACACTCATGACTGTGTCCACATCATCTGTCACACTCATCACCGTGTCCACATCATCTGTCACACTCATCACCGAGTCCACATCATCTATCACACTCATCACTGAGTCCATATCATGTCACGCTCATCACCGAGTCCACATCATCTGTCACAATAATCACCGAGTCCACATCCCCTATCACACTCATCACAGAGTCCACATCATCTCTCACACTCATCACTGAGTCAACATCATCTCTCACACTCATCGCTGAGTCCACATCATCTCTCACACTCATCACCGAGTCCAAATCATCTGTCACACTCATCACCGAGTCCACATCATCTGTCACACTCATCACCGAGTCCACATCATCTGTCACGCTCATCACTGAGTCCACATCATCTGTCACACTCATCACCGAGTCCACATCCCCTCTCACACTCATCACTGAGTCCACATCATCTGTCACACTCATCACCGAGTCCACATCATCTGTCAAGCTCATCACTGAGTCCACATCATCTGTCAAACTCATCACTGAGTCCACATCATCTCTCACACTCATCACTGAGTCCACATCATCTGTCACGCTCATCACCGAGTCCACATCATCTGTCACACTCATCACCGAGTCCACATCATCTGTCACACTCATCACCGAGTCCACATCATCTGTCACGCTCATCACTGAGTCCACATCATCTGTCACACTCATCACCGAGTCCACATCATCTGTCACGCTCATCACTGAGTCCACATCATCTGTCACACTCATCACCGAGTCCACATCCCCTCTCACACTCATCACTGAGTCCACATCATCTGTCACACTCATCACCGAGTCCACATCATCTGTCACGCTCATCACTGAGTCCACATCATCTGTCACACTCATCATTGAGTCCACTTCATCTCTCACACTCATCACCAAGTCCACATCATCTACCACACTCATCAATGACTCCACATCATCTCTCACACTCATGACTGTGTCCACATCATCTGTCACACTCATCACCGAGTCCACATCATCTGTCACACTCATCACCGAGTCCACATCATCTATCACACTCATCACTGAGTCCACATCATGTCAAGCTCATCACCGAGTCCACATCATCTGTCACACTAATCACCGAGTCCACATCATCTGTCACACTAATCACCGAGTCCACATCATCTGTCACACTCATCACCGAGTCCACATCATCTGTCACACTCATCACTGAGTCCACATCATCTGTCACACTCATCACCGACTCCACATCCCCTCTCACACTCATCACTGAGTCCACATCATCTGTCACGTTCATCACTGAGTCCACATCATCTGTCACACTCATCACTGAGTCCACATTCTCTTACACTCATCACTGAGTCCACATCATCTCTCACACTCATCACCGAGTCCACATCATCTGTCACACTCATCACCGAGTCCACATCATCTGTCACACTCATCACCGAGTCCACATCATCTGTCACGCTCATCACTGAGTCCACATCATCTGTCACACTCATCACTGAGTCCACATCATCTCTCACACTCATCACTGAGTCCACATCATCTGTCACCTTCATCACCGAGTCCACATCATCTGTCACACTCATCACTGAGTCCACATAATCTGTCACGCTCATCACTGAGTCCACATCATCTGTCACACTCATCACTGAGTCCACATCATCTCTCACACTCATCACTGAGTCCACATCATCTCTCACACTCATCACCGAGTCCACATCATCTGTCACACTCATCACCGAGTCCACATCATCTGTCACACTCATCACCGAGTCCACATCATCTGTCACACTCATCATTGAGTCCACATCATCTCTCACACTCATCACCAAGTCCACATCATCTACCACACTCATCACTGACTCCACATCATGTCACGCTCATCACCGAGTCCACATCCCCTATCACACTCATCACTGAGTCCCCATCATCTCTCACACTCATGACTGTGTCCACATCATCTGTCACACTCATCACCGAGTCCACATCATCTATCACACTCATCACTGAGTCCACATCATGTCACGCTCATCACCGAGTCCACATCATCTGTCACACTAATCACCGAGTCCACATCCCCTATCACACTCATCACCGAGTCCACATCATCTCTCACACTCATCACTGAGTCCACATCATCTCTCACACTCATCGCTGAGTCCACATCATCTCTCACACTCATCACCGAGTCCACATCATCTGTCACACTCATCACCGAGTCCACATCATCTGTCACACTCATCACCGAGTCCACATCATCTGTCACGCTCATCACTGAGTCCACATCATCTGTCACACTCATCACCGAGTCCACATCCCCTCTCACACTCATCACTGAGTCCACATCATCTGTCACACTCATCACCGAGTCCACATCATCTGTCAAGCTCATCACTGAGTCCACATCATCTGTCAAACTCATCACTGAGTCCACATCATCTCTCACACTCATCACTGAGTCCACATCATTTGTCACGCTCATCACCGAGTCCACATCATCTGTCACACTCATCACCGAGTCCACATCATCTGTCACACTCATCACCGAGTCGACATCATCTGTCACGCTCATCACTGAGTCCACATCATCTGTCACACTCATCACCGAGTCCATATCCCCTCTCACACTCATCACTGAGGCCACATCATCTGTCACACTCATCACCGAGTCCACATCATCTGTCACGCTCATCACTGAGTCCACATCATCTGTCACACTCATCATTGAGTCCACATCATCTGTCACACTCATCATTGAGTCCACATCATCTCTCACACTCATCACCAAGTCCACATCATCTACCACACTCATCACTGACTCCACATCATGTCACGCTCATCACTGAGTCCACATCATCTCTCACACTCATCACTGAGTCCACATCATCTGTCACGCTCATCACCGAGTCCACATCATCTGTCACACTCATCACTGAGTCCACATAATCTGTCACGCTCATCACTGAGTCCACATCATCTGTCACACTCATCACTGAGTCCACATCATCTCTCACACTCATCACTGAGTCCACATCATCTCTCACACTCATCACCGAGTCCACATCATCTGTCACACTCATCACCGAGTCCACATCATCTGTCACACTCATCACCGAGTCCACATCATCTGTCACACTCATCATTGAGTCCACATCATCTCTCACACTCATCACCAAGTCCACATCATCTACCACACTCATCACTGACTCCACATCATGTCACGCTCATCACCGAGTCCACATCCCCTATCACACTCATCACTGAGTCCCCATCATCTCTCACACTCATGACTGTGTCCACATCATCTGTCACACTCATCACCGAGTCCACATCATCTGTCACACTCATCACCGAGTCCACATCATCTATCACACTCATCACTGAGTCCACATCATGTCACGCTCATCACCGAGTCCACATCATCTGTCACACTAATCACCGAGTCCACATCCCCTATCACACTCATCACCGAGTCCACATCATCTCTCACACTCATCACTGAGTCCACATCATCTCTCACACTCATCGCTGAGTCCACATCATCTCTCACACTCATCACCGAGTCCACATCATCTGTCACACTCATCACCGTGTCCACATCATCTGTCACACTCATCACCGAGTCCACATCATCTGTCACGCTCATCACTGAGTCCACATCATCTGTCACACTCATCACCGAGTCCACATCCCCTCTCACACTCATCACTGAGTCCACATCATCTGTCACACTCATCACCGAGTCCACATCATCTGTCAAGCTCATCACTGAGTCCACATCATCTGTCAAACTCATCACTGAGTCCACATCATCTCTCACACTCATCACTGAGTCCACATCATTTGTCACGCTCATCACCGAGTCCACATCATCTGTCACACTCATCACCGAGTCCACATCATCTGTCACACTCATCACCGAGTCGACATCATCTGTCACGCTCATCACTGAGTCCACATCATCTGTCACACTCATCACCGAGTCCATATCCCCTCTCACACTCATCACTGAGGCCACATCATCTGTCACACTCATCACCGAGTCCACATCATCTGTCACGCTCATCACTGAGTCCACATCATCTGTCACACTCATCATTGAGTCCACATCATCTCTCACACTCATCACCAAGTCCACATCATCTACCAAACTCATCACTGACCCCACATCATCTCTCACACTCATGACTGTGTCCACATCATCTGTCACACTCATCACCGAGTCCACATCATCTGTCACACTCATCACCGAGTCCACATCATCTATCACACTCATCACTGAGTCCACATCATGTCAAGCTCATCACCGAGTCCACATCATCTGTCACACTAATCACCGAGTCCACATCCCCTATCACACTCATCACCGAGTCCACATCATCTCTCACACTCATCACTGAGTGCACATCATCTCTCACACTCATCGCTGAGTCCACATCATCTCTCACACTCATCACCGATTCCACATCATCTGTCACACTCATCACTGAGTCCACATCATGTCACGCTCTTCACCGAGTCCACATCATCTGTCACACTAATCACCGAGTCCACATCCCCTATCACACTCATCACCGAGTCCCCATCATCTCTCACACTCATGACTGTGTCCACATCATCTGTCACACTCATCACCGTGTCCACATCATCTGTCACACTCATCACCGAGTCCACATCATCTATCACACTCATCACTGAGTCCATATCATGTCACGCTCATCACCGAGTCCACATCATCTGTCACAATAATCACCGAGTCCACATCCCCTATCACACTCATCACAGAGTCCACATCATCTCTCACACTCATCACTGAGTCAACATCATCTCTCACACTCATCGCTGAGTCCACATCATCTCTCACACTCATCACCGAGTCCAAATCATCTGTCACACTCATCACCGAGTCCACATCATCTGTCACACTCATCACCGAGTCCACATCATCTGTCACGCTCATCACTGAGTCCACATCATCTGTCACACTCATCACCGAGTCCACATCCCCTCTCACACTCATCACTGAGTCCACATCATCTGTCACACTCATCACCGAGTCCACATCATCTGTCAAGCTCATCACTGAGTCCACATCATCTGTCAAACTCATCACTGAGTCCACATCATCTCTCACACTCATCACTGAGTCCACATCATCTGTCACGCTCATCACCGAGTCCACATCATCTGTCACACTCATCACCGAGTCCACATCATCTGTCACACTCATCACCGAGTCCACATCATCTGTCACGCTCATCACTGAGTCCACATCATCTGTCACACTCATCACCGAGTCCACATCATCTGTCACGCTCATCACTGAGTCCACATCATCTGTCACACTCATCACCGAGTCCACATCCCCTCTCACACTCATCACTGAGTCCACATCATCTGTCACACTCATCACCGAGTCCACATCATCTGTCACGCTCATCACTGAGTCCACATCATCTGTCACACTCATCATTGAGTCCACTTCATCTCTCACACTCATCACCAAGTCCACATCATCTACCACACTCATCAATGACTCCACATCATCTCTCACACTCATGACTGTGTCCACATCATCTGTCACACTCATCACCGAGTCCAAATCATCTGTCACACTCATCACCGAGTCCACATCATCTGTCACACTCATCACCGAGTCCACATCATCTGTCACGCTCATCACTGAGTCCACATCATCTGTCACACTCATCATTGAGTCCACTTCATCTCTCACACTCATCACCAAGTCCACATCATCTACCACACTCATCAATGACTCCACATCATCTCTCACACTCATGACTGTGTCCACATCATCTGTCACACTCATCACCGAGTCCACATCATCTGTCACACTCATCACCGAGTCCACATCATCTATCACACTCATCACTGAGTCCACATCATGTCAAGCTCATCACCGAGTCCACATCATCTGTCACACTAATCACCGAGTCCACATCATCTGTCACACTCATCACCGAGTCCACATCATCTGTCACACTCATCACCGAGTCCCCATCATCTGTCACGCTCATCACTGAGTCCACATCATCTGTCACACTCATCACCGAGTCCACATCCCCTCTCACACTCATCACTGAGTCCACATCATCTGTCACGTTCATCACTGAGTCCACATCATCTGTCACACTCATCACTGAGTCCACATTCTCTTACACTCATCACTGAGTCCACATCATCTCTCACACTCATCACCGAGTCCACATCATCTGTCACACTCATCACCGAGTCCACATCATCTGTCACACTCATCACCGAGTCCACATCATCTGTCACGCTCATCACTGAGTCCACATCATCTGTCACACTCATCACTGAGTCCACATCATCTCTCACACTCATCACTGAGTCCACATCATCTGTCACGCTCATCACCGAGTCCACATCATCTGTCACACTCATCACTGAGTCCACATAATCTGTCACGCTCATCACTGAGTCCACATCATCTGTCACACTCATCACTGAGTCCACATCATCTCTCACACTCATCACTGAGTCCACATCATCTCTCACACTCATCACCGAGTCCACATCATCTGTCACACTCATCACCGAGTCCACATCATCTGTCACACTCATCACCGAGTCCACATCATCTGTCACACTCATCATTGAGTCCACATCATCTCTCACACTCATCACCAAGTCCACATCATCTACCACACTCATCACTGACTCCACATCATGTCACGCTCATCACCGAGTCCACATCCCCTATCACACTCATCACTGAGTCCCCATCATCTCTCACACTCATGACTGTGTCCACATCATCTGTCACACTCATCACCGAGTCCACATCATCTGTCACACTCATCACCGAGTCCACATCATCTATCACACTCATCACTGAGTCCACATCATGTCACGCTCATCACCGAGTCCACATCATCTGTCACACTAATCACCGAGTCCACATCCCCTATCACACTCATCACCGAGTCCACATCATCTCTCACACTCATCACTGAGTCCACATCATCTCTCACACTCATCGCTGAGTCCACATCATCTCTCACACTCATCACCGAGTCCACATCATCTGTCACACTCATCACCGAGTCCACATCATCTGTCACACTCATCACCGAGTCCACATCATCTGTCACGCTCATCACTGAGTCCACATCATCTGTCACACTCATCACCGAGTCCACATCCCCTCTCACACTCATCACTGAGTCCACATCATCTGTCACACTCATCACCGAGTCCACATCATCTGTCAAGCTCATCACTGAGTCCACATCATCTGTCAAACTCATCACTGAGTCCACATCATCTCTCACACTCATCACTGAGTCCACATCATTTGTCACGCTCATCACCGAGTCCACATCATCTGTCACACTCATCACCGAGTCCACATCATCTGTCACACTCATCACCGAGTCGACATCATCTGTCACGCTCATCACTGAGTCCACATCATCTGTCACACTCATCACCGAGTCCATATCCCCTCTCACACTCATCACTGAGGCCACATCATCTGTCACACTCATCACCGAGTCCACATCATCTGTCACGCTCATCACTGAGTCCACATCATCTGTCACACTCATCATTGAGTCCACATCATCTCTCACACTCATCACCAAGTCCACATCATCTACCAAACTCATCACTGACCCCACATCATCTCTCACACTCATGACTGTGTCCACATCATCTGTCACACTCATCACCGAGTCAACATCATCTGTCACACTCATCACCGAGTCCACATCATCTATCACACTCATCACTGAGTCCACATCATGTCAAGCTCATCACCGAGTCCACATCATCTGTCACACTAATCACCGAGTCCACATCCCCTATCACACTCATCACCGAGTCCACATCATCTCTCACACTCATCACTGAGTGCACATCATCTCTCACACTCATCGCTGAGTCCACATCATCTCTCACACTCATCACCGATTCCACATCATCTGTCACACTCATCACTGAGTCCACATCATGTCACGCTCTTCACCGAGTCCACATCATCTGTCACACTAATCACCGAGTCCACATCCCCTATCACACTCATCACCGAGTCCCCATCATCTCTCACACTCATGACTGTGTCCACATCATCTGTCACACTCATCACCGTGTCCACATCATCTGTCACACTCATCACCGAGTCCACATCATCTATCACACTCATCACTGAGTCCATATCATGTCACGCTCATCACCGAGTCCACATCATCTGTCACAATAATCACCGAGTCCACATCCCCTATCACACTCATCACAGAGTCCACATCATCTCTCACACTCATCACTGAGTCAACATCATCTCTCACACTCATCGCTGAGTCCACATCATCTCTCACACTCATCACCGAGTCCAAATCATCTGTCACACTCATCACCGAGTCCACATCATCTGTCACACTCATCACCGAGTCCACATCATCTGTCACGCTCATCACTGAGTCCACATCATCTGTCACACTCATCACCGAGTCCACATCCCCTCTCACACTCATCACTGAGTCCACATCATCTGTCACACTCATCACCGAGTCCACATCATCTGTCAAGCTCATCACTGAGTCCACATCATCTGTCAAACTCATCACTGAGTCCACATCATCTCTCACACTCATCACTGAGTCCACATCATCTGTCACGCTCATCACCGAGTCCACATCATCTGTCACACTCATCACCGAGTCCACATCATCTGTCACACTCATCACCGAGTCCACATCATCTGTCACGCTCATCACTGAGTCCACATCATCTGTCACACTCATCACCGAGTCCACATCATCTGTCACGCTCATCACTGAGTCCACATCATCTGTCACACTCATCACCGAGTCCACATCCCCTCTCACACTCATCACTGAGTCCACATCATCTGTCACACTCATCACCGAGTCCACATCATCTGTCACGCTCATCACTGAGTCCACATCATCTGTCACACTCATCATTGAGTCCACTTCATCTCTCACACTCATCACCAAGTCCACATCATCTACCACACTCATCAATGACTCCACATCATCTCTCACACTCATGACTGTGTCCACATCATCTGTCACACTCATCACCGAGTCCACATCATCTGTCACACTCATCACCGAGTCCACATCATCTATCACACTCATCACTGAGTCCACATCATGTCAAGCTCATCACCGAGTCCACATCATCTGTCACACTAATCACCGAGTCCACATCATCTGTCACACTAATCACCGAGTCCACATCATCTGTCACACTCATCACCGAGTCCACATCATCTGTCACACTCATCACTGAGTCCACATCATCTGTCACACTCATCACCGACTCCACATCCCCTCTCACACTCATCACTGAGTCCACATCATCTGTCACGTTCATCACTGAGTCCACATCATCTGTCACACTCATCACTGAGTCCACATTCTCTTACACTCATCACTGAGTCCACATCATCTCTCACACTCATCACCGAGTCCACATCATCTGTCACACTCATCACCGAGTCCACATCATCTGTCACACTCATCACCGAGTCCACATCATCTGTCACGCTCATCACTGAGTCCACATCATCTGTCACACTCATCACTGAGTCCACATCATCTCTCACACTCATCACTGAGTCCACATCATCTGTCACCTTCATCACCGAGTCCACATCATCTGTCACACTCATCACTGAGTCCACATAATCTGTCACGCTCATCACTGAGTCCACATCATCTGTCACACTCATCACTGAGTCCACATCATCTCTCACACTCATCACTGAGTCCACATCATCTCTCACACTCATCACCGAGTCCACATCATCTGTCACACTCATCACCGAGTCCACATCATCTGTCACACTCATCACCGAGTCCACATCATCTGTCACACTCATCATTGAGTCCACATCATCTCTCACACTCATCACCAAGTCCACATCATCTACCACACTCATCACTGACTCCACATCATGTCACGCTCATCACCGAGTCCACATCCCCTATCACACTCATCACTGAGTCCCCATCATCTCTCACACTCATGACTGTGTCCACATCATCTGTCACACTCATCACCGAGTCCACATCATCTATCACACTCATCACTGAGTCCACATCATGTCACGCTCATCACCGAGTCCACATCATCTGTCACACTAATCACCGAGTCCACATCCCCTATCACACTCATCACCGAGTCCACATCATCTCTCACACTCATCACTGAGTCCACATCATCTCTCACACTCATCGCTGAGTCCACATCATCTCTCACACTCATCACCGAGTCCACATCATCTGTCACACTCATCACCGAGTCCACATCATCTGTCACACTCATCACCGAGTCCACATCATCTGTCACGCTCATCACTGAGTCCACATCATCTGTCACACTCATCACCGAGTCCACATCCCCTCTCACACTCATCACTGAGTCCACATCATCTGTCACACTCATCACCGAGTCCACATCATCTGTCAAGCTCATCACTGAGTCCACATCATCTGTCAAACTCATCACTGAGTCCACATCATCTCTCACACTCATCACTGAGTCCACATCATTTGTCACGCTCATCACCGAGTCCACATCATCTGTCACACTCATCACCGAGTCCACATCATCTGTCACACTCATCACCGAGTCGACATCATCTGTCACGCTCATCACTGAGTCCACATCATCTGTCACACTCATCACCGAGTCCATATCCCCTCTCACACTCATCACTGAGGCCACATCATCTGTCACACTCATCACCGAGTCCACATCATCTGTCACGCTCATCACTGAGTCCACATCATCTGTCACACTCATCATTGAGTCCACATCATCTGTCACACTCATCATTGAGTCCACATCATCTCTCACACTCATCACCAAGTCCACATCATCTACCACACTCATCACTGACTCCACATCATGTCACGCTCATCACCGAGTCCACATCCCCTATCACACTCATCACTGAGTCCCCATCATCTCTCACACTCATGACTGTGTCCACATCATCTGTCACACTCATCACCGAGTCCACATCATCTATCACACTCATCACTGAGTCCACATCATGTCACGCTCATCACCGAGTCCACATCATCTGTCACACTAATCACCGAGTCCACATCCCCTATCACACTCATCACCGAGTCCACATCATCTCTCACACTCATCACTGAGTCCACATCATCTCTCACACTCATCGCTGAGTCCACATCATCTCTCACACTCATCACCGAGTCCACATCATCTGTCACACTCATCACCGAGTCCACATCATCTGTCACACTCATCACCGAGTCCACATCATCTGTCACGCTCATCACTGAGTCCACATCATCTGTCACACTCATCACCGAGTCCACATCCCCTCTCACACTCATCACTGAGTCCACATCATCTGTCACACTCATCACCGAGTCCACATCATCTGTCAAGCTCATCACTGAGTCCACATCATCTGTCAAACTCATCACTGAGTCCACATCATCTCTCACACTCATCACTGAGTCCACATCATTTGTCACGCTCATCACCGAGTCCACATCATCTGTCACACTCATCACCGAGTCCACATCATCTGTCACACTCATCACCGAGTCGACATCATCTGTCACGCTCATCACTGAGTCCACATCATCTGTCACACTCATCACCGAGTCCATATCCCCTCTCACACTCATCACTGAGGCCACATCATCTGTCACACTCATCACCGAGTCCACATCATCTGTCACGCTCATCACTGAGTCCACATCATCTGTCACACTCATCATTGAGTCCACATCATCTCTCACACTCATCACCAAGTCCACATCATCTACCAAACTCATCACTGACCCCACATCATCTCTCACACTCATGACTGTGTCCACATCATCTGTCACACTCATCACCGAGTCCACATCATCTGTCACACTCATCACCGAGTCCACATCATCTATCACACTCATCACTGAGTCCACATCATGTCAAGCTCATCACCGAGTCCACATCATCTGTCACACTAATCACCGAGTCCACATCCCCTATCACACTCATCACCGAGTCCACATCATCTCTCACACTCATCACTGAGTGCACATCATCTCTCACACTCATCGCTGAGTCCACATCATCTCTCACACTCATCACCGATTCCACATCATCTGTCACACTCATCACTGAGTCCACATCATGTCACGCTCTTCACCGAGTCCACATCATCTGTCACACTAATCACCGAGTCCACATCCCCTATCACACTCATCACCGAGTCCCCATCATCTCTCACACTCATGACTGTGTCCACATCATCTGTCACACTCATCACCGTGTCCACATCATCTGTCACACTCATCACCGAGTCCACATCATCTCTCACACTCATCACTGAGTCAACATCATCTCTCACACTCATCGCTGAGTCCACATCATCTCTCACACTCATCACCGAGTCCAAATCATCTGTCACACTCATCACCGAGTCCACATCATCTGTCACACTCATCACCGAGTCCACATCATCTGTCACGCTCATCACTGAGTCCACATCATCTGTCACACTCATCACCGAGTCCACATCCCCTCTCACACTCATCACTGAGTCCACATCATCTGTCACACTCATCACCGAGTCCACATCATCTGTCAAGCTCATCACTGAGTCCACATCATCTGTCAAACTCATCACTGAGTCCACATCATCTCTCACACTCATCACTGAGTCCACATCATCTGTCACGCTCATCACCGAGTCCACATCATCTGTCACACTCATCACCGAGTCCACATCATCTGTCACACTCATCACCGAGTCCACATCATCTGTCACGCTCATCACTGAGTCCACATCATCTGTCACACTCATCACCGAGTCCACATCATCTGTCACGCTCATCACTGAGTCCACATCATCTGTCACACTCATCACCGAGTCCACATCCCCTCTCACACTCATCACTGAGTCCACATCATCTGTCACACTCATCACCGAGTCCACATCATCTGTCAAGCTCATCACTGAGTCCACATCATCTGTCAAACTCATCACTGAGTCCACATCATCTCTCACACTCATCACTGAGTCCACATCATCTGTCACGCTCATCACCGAGTCCACATCATCTGTCACACTCATCACCGAGTCCACATCATCTGTCACACTCATCACCGAGTCCACATGATCTGTCACGCTCATCACTGAGTCCACATCATCTGTCACACTCATCACCGAGTCCACATACCCTCTCACACTCATCACTGAGTCCACATCATCTGTCACACTCATCACCGAGTCCACATCATCTGTCACGCTCATCACTGAGTCCACATCATCTGTCACACTCATCATTGAGTCCAGATCATCTCTCACACTCATCACCAAGTCCACATCATCTACCACACTCATCACTGACTCCACATCATGTCACGCTCATCACCGAGTCCACATCCCCTATCACACTCATCACTGAGTCCCCATCATCTCTCACACTCATGACTGTGTCCACATCATCTGTCACACTCATCACCGAGTCCACATCATCTGTCACACTCATCACCGAGCCCACATCATCTATCACACTCATCACTGAGTCCATATCATGTCACGCTCATCACCGAGTCCACATCATCTGTCACACTAATCACCGAGTCCACATCCCCTATCACACTCATCACCGAGTCCACATCATCTCTCTCATTCATCTCTGAGTCCACATCATCTCTCACACTCATCGCTGAGTCCACATCATCTCTCACACTCATCACCGAGTCCACATAATCTGTCACACTCATCACCGAGTCCACATCATCTGTCACACTCATCACCGAGTCCCCATCATCTGTCACGCTCATCACTGAGTCCACATCATCTGTCACACTCATCACCGAGTCCACATCCCCTCTCACACTCATCACTGAGTCCACATCATCTGTCACACTCATCACCGAGTCCACATCATCTGTCAAGCTCATCACTGAGTCCACATCATCTGTCAAACTCATCACTGAGTCCACATCATCTCTCACACTCATCACTGAGTCCACATCATCTCTCACACTCATCGCTGAGTCCACATCATCTCTCACACTCATCACCGAGTCCACATCATCTGTCACACTCATCACCGAGTCCACATCATCTGTCACACTCATCACCGAGTCCACATCATCTATCACACTCATCACTGAGTCCACATCATGTCACGCTCATCACCGAGTCCACATCATCTGTCACACTAATCACCGAGTCCACATCCCCTATCACACTCATCACCGAGTCCACATCATCTCTCACACTCATCACTGAGTCCACATCATCTCTCACACTCATCGCTGAGTCCACATCATCTCTCACACTCATCACCGAGTCCACATCATCTGTCACACTCATCACCGAGTCCACATCATCTGTCACACTCATCACCGAGTCCACATCATCTGTCACGCTCATCACTGAGTCCACATCATCTGTCACACTCATCACCGAGTCCACATCCCCTCTCACACTCATCACTGAGTCCACATCATCTGTCACACTCATCACCGAGTCCACATCATCTGTCAAGCTCATCACTGAGTCCACATCATCTGTCAAACTCATCACTGAGTCCACATCATCTCTCACACTCATCACTGAGTCCACATCATTTGTCACGCTCATCACCGAGTCCACATCATCTGTCACACTCATCACCGAGTCCACATCATCTGTCACACTCATCACCGAGTCCACATCATCTCTCACGCTCATCACTGAGTCCACATCATCTGTCACACTCATCACCGAGTCCACATCCCCTCTCACACTCATCACTGAGGCCACATCATCTCTCACACTCATCACCGAGTCCACATCATCTGTCACGCTCATCACTGAGTCCACATCATCTGTCACACTCATCATTGAGTCCACATCATCTCTCACACTCATCACCAAGTCCACATCATCTACCACACTCATCACTGACCCCACATCATCTCTCACACTCATGACTGTGTCCACATCATCTGTCACACTCATCACCGAGTCCACATCATCTGTCACACTCATCACCGAGTCCACATCATCTATCACACTCATCACTGAGTCCACATCATGTCAAGCTCATCACCGAGTCCACATCATCTGTCACACTAATCACCGAGTCCACATCCCCTATCACACTCATCACCGAGTCCACATCATCTCTCACACTCATCACTGAGTGCACATCATCTCTCACACTCATCGCTGAGTCCACATCATCTCTCACACTCATCACCGAGTCCACATCATCTGTCACACTCATCACCGAGTCCACATCATCTGTCACACTCATCACCGAGCCAACATCATCTGTCACGCTCATCACTGAGTCCACATCATATGTCACACTCATCACCGAGTCCACATCCCCTCTCACACTCATCACTGAGTCCACATCATCTGTCACACTCATCACCGAGTCCACATCATCTGTCACACTCATCACCGAGTCCACATCATCTGTCACACTCATCACCGAGTCCACATCATCTGTCACGCTCATCACTGAGTCCACATCATCTGTCACACTCATCACCGAGTCCACATCCCCTCTCACACTCATCACTGAGTCCACATCATCTGTCACACTCATCACCGAGTCCACATCATCTGTCAAGCTCATCACTGAGTCCACATCATCTGTCAAACTCATCACTGAGTCCACATCATCTCTCACACTCATCACTGAGTCCACATCATTTGTCACGCTCATCACCGAGTCCACATCATCTGTCACACTCATCACCGAGTCCACATCATCTGTCACACTCATCACCGAGTCGACATCATCTGTCACGCTCATCACTGAGTCCACATCATCTGTCACACTCATCACCGAGTCCATATCCCCTCTCACACTCATCACTGAGGCCACATCATCTGTCACACTCATCACCGAGTCCACATCATCTGTCACGCTCATCACTGAGTCCACATCATCTGTCACACTCATCATTGAGTCCACATCATCTCTCACACTCATCACCAAGTCCACATCATCTACCAAACTCATCACTGACCCCACATCATCTCTCACACTCATGACTGTGTCCACATCATCTGTCACACTCATCACCGAGTCCACATCATCTGTCACACTCATCACCGAGTCCACATCATCTATCACACTCATCACTGAGTCCACATCATGTCAAGCTCATCACCGAGTCCACATCATCTGTCACACTAATCACCGAGTCCACATCCCCTATCACACTCATCACCGAGTCCACATCATCTCTCACACTCATCACTGAGTGCACATCATCTCTCACACTCATCGCTGAGTCCACATCATCTCTCACACTCATCACCGATTCCACATCATCTGTCACACTCATCACTGAGTCCACATCATGTCACGCTCTTCACCGAGTCCACATCATCTGTCACACTAATCACCGAGTCCACATCCCCTATCACACTCATCACCGAGTCCCCATCATCTCTCACACTCATGACTGTGTCCACATCATCTGTCACACTCATCACCGTGTCCACATCATCTGTCACACTCATCACCGAGTCCACATCATCTATCACACTCATCACTGAGTCCATATCATGTCACGCTCATCACCGAGTCCACATCATCTGTCACAATAATCACCGAGTCCACATCCCCTATCACACTCATCACAGAGTCCACATCATCTCTCACACTCATCACTGAGTCAACATCATCTCTCACACTCATCGCTGAGTCCACATCATCTCTCACACTCATCACCGAGTCCAAATCATCTGTCACACTCATCACCGAGTCCACATCATCTGTCACACTCATCACCGAGTCCACATCATCTGTCACGCTCATCACTGAGTCCACATCATCTGTCACACTCATCACCGAGTCCACATCCCCTCTCACACTCATCACTGAGTCCACATCATCTGTCACACTCATCACCGAGTCCACATCATCTGTCAAGCTCATCACTGAGTCCACATCATCTGTCAAACTCATCACTGAGTCCACATCATCTCTCACACTCATCACTGAGTCCACATCATCTGTCACGCTCATCACCGAGTCCACATCATCTGTCACACTCATCACCGAGTCCACATCATCTGTCACACTCATCACCGAGTCCACATCATCTGTCACGCTCATCACTGAGTCCACATCATCTGTCACACTCATCACCGAGTCCACATCATCTGTCACGCTCATCACTGAGTCCACATCATCTGTCACACTCATCACCGAGTCCACATCCCCTCTCACACTCATCACTGAGTCCACATCATCTGTCACACTCATCACCGAGTCCACATCATCTGTCAAGCTCATCACTGAGTCCACATCATCTGTCAAACTCATCACTGAGTCCACATCATCTCTCACACTCATCACTGAGTCCACATCATCTGTCACGCTCATCACCGAGTCCACATCATCTGTCACACTCATCACCGAGTCCACATCATCTGTCACACTCATCACCGAGTCCACATGATCTGTCACGCTCATCACTGAGTCCACATCATCTGTCACACTCATCACCGAGTCCACATACCCTCTCACACTCATCACTGAGTCCACATCATCTGTCACACTCATCACCGAGTCCACATCATCTGTCACGCTCATCACTGAGTCCACATCATCTGTCACACTCATCATTGAGTCCAGATCATCTCTCACACTCATCACCAAGTCCACATCATCTACCACACTCATCACTGACTCCACATCATGTCACGCTCATCACCGAGTCCACATCCCCTATCACACTCATCACTGAGTCCCCATCATCTCTCACACTCATGACTGTGTCCACATCATCTGTCACACTCATCACCGAGTCCACATCATCTGTCACACTCATCACCGAGCCCACATCATCTATCACACTCATCACTGAGTCCATATCATGTCACGCTCATCACCGAGTCCACATCATCTGTCACACTAATCACCGAGTCCACATCCCCTATCACACTCATCACCGAGTCCACATCATCTCTCTCACTCATCTCTGAGTCCACATCATCTCTCACACTCATCGCTGAGTCCACATCATCTCTCACACTCATCACCGAGTCCACATAATCTGTCACACTCATCACCGAGTCCACATCATCTGTCACACTCATCACCGAGTCCCCATCATCTGTCACGCTCATCACTGAGTCCACATCATCTGTCACACTCATCACCGAGTCCACATCCCCTCTCACACTCATCACTGAGTCCACATCATCTGTCACACTCATCACCGAGTCCACATCATCTGTCAAGCTCATCACTGAGTCCACATCATCTGTCAAACTCATCACTGAGTCCACATCATCTCTCACACTCATCACTGAGTCCACATCATCTCTCACACTCATCGCTGAGTCCACATCATCTCTCACACTCATCACCGAGTCCACATCATCTGTCACACTCATCACCGAGTCCACATCATCTGTCACACTCATCACCGAGTCCACATCATCTATCACACTCATCACTGAGTCCACATCATGTCACGCTCATCACCGAGTCCACATCATCTGTCACACTAATCACCGAGTCCACATCCCCTATCACACTCATCACCGAGTCCACATCATCTCTCACACTCATCACTGAGTCCACATCATCTCTCACACTCATCGCTGAGTCCACATCATCTCTCACACTCATCACCGAGTCCACATCATCTGTCACACTCATCACCGAGTCCACATCATCTGTCACACTCATCACCGAGTCCACATCATCTGTCACGCTCATCACTGAGTCCACATCATCTGTCACACTCATCACCGAGTCCACATCCCCTCTCACACTCATCACTGAGTCCACATCATCTGTCACACTCATCACCGAGTCCACATCATCTGTCAAGCTCATCACTGAGTCCACATCATCTGTCAAACTCATCACTGAGTCCACATCATCTCTCACACTCATCACTGAGTCCACATCATTTGTCACGCTCATCACCGAGTCCACATCATCTGTCACACTCATCACCGAGTCCACATCATCTGTCACACTCATCACCGAGTCCACATCATCTCTCACGCTCATCACTGAGTCCACATCATCTGTCACACTCATCACCGAGTCCACATCCCCTCTCACACTCATCACTGAGGCCACATCATCTCTCACACTCATCACCGAGTCCACATCATCTGTCACGCTCATCACTGAGTCCACATCATCTGTCACACTCATCATTGAGTCCACATCATCTCTCACACTCATCACCAAGTCCACATCATCTACCACACTCATCACTGACCCCACATCATCTCTCACACTCATGACTGTGTCCACATCATCTGTCACACTCATCACCGAGTCCACATCATCTGTCACACTCATCACCGAGTCCACATCATCTATCACACTCATCACTGAGTCCACATCATGTCAAGCTCATCACCGAGTCCACATCATCTGTCACACTAATCACCGAGTCCACATCCCCTATCACACTCATCACCGAGTCCACATCATCTCTCACACTCATCACTGAGTGCACATCATCTCTCACACTCATCGCTGAGTCCACATCATCTCTCACACTCATCACCGAGTCCACATCATCTGTCACACTCATCACCGAGTCCACATCATCTGTCACACTCATCACCGAGTCCACATCATCTGTCACGCTCATCACTGAGTCCACATCATATGTCACACTCATCACCGAGTCCACATCCCCTCTCACACTCATCACTGAGTCCACATCATCTGTCACACTCATCACCGAGTCCACATCATCTGTCAAGCTCATCACTGAGTCCACATCATCTGTCAAACTCATCACTGAGTCCACATCATCTCTCACACTCATCACTGAGTCCACATCATTTGTCACGCTCATCACCGAGTCCACATCATCTGTCACACTCATCACCGAGTCCACATCATCTGTCACACTCATCACCGAGTCCACATCATCTGTCACGCTCATCACTGAGTCCACATCATCTGTCACACTCATCACCGAGTCCACATCCCCTCTCACACTCATCACTGAGGCCACATCATCTGTCACACTCATCACCGAGTCCACATCATCTGTCACGCTCATCACTGAGTCCACATCATCTGTCACACTCATCATTGAGTCCACATCATCTCTCACACTCATCACCAAGTCCACATCATCTACCACACTCATCATTGAACCCACATCATCTCTCACACTCATGACTGTGTCCACATCATCTGTCACACTCATCACCGAGTCCACATCATCTGTCACACTCATCACCGAGTCCACATCATCTATCATACTCATCACTGAGTCCACATCATGTCAAGCTCATCACCGAGTCCACATGATCTGTCACACTAATCACCGAGTCCACATCCCCTATCACACTCATCACCGAGTCCACATCATCTCTCACACTCATCACTGAGTGCATATCATCTCTCACACTCATCGCTGATTCCACATCATCTCTCACACTCATCACTGAGGCCACATCATCTGTCACACTCATCACCGAGTCCACATCCCCTCTCACACTCATCACTGAGGCCACATCATCTGTCACACTCATCACCGAGTCCACATCATCTGTCACGCTCATCACTGAGTCCACATCATCTGTCACACTCATCATTGAGTCCACATCATCTCTCACACTCATCACCAAGTCCACATCATCTACCACACTCATCACTGACTCCACATCATGTCACGCTCATCACCGAGTCCACATCCCCTATCACACTCATCACTGAGTCCCCATCATCTCTCACACTCAGGACTGTGTCCACATCATCTGTCACACTCATCACCGAGTCCACATCATCTGTCACACTCATCACCGAGCCCACATCATCTATCACACTCATCACTGAGTCCATATCATGTCACGCTCATCACCGAGTCCACATCATCTGTCACACTAATCACCGAGTCCACATCCCCTATCACACTCATCACCGAGTCCACATCATCTCTCTCACTCATCTCTGAGTCCACATCATCTCTCACACTCATCGCTGAGTCCACATCATCTCTCACACTCATCACCGAGTCCACATAATCTGTCACACTCATCACCGAGTCCACATCATCTGTCACACTCATCACCGAGTCCCCATCATCTGTCACGCTCATCACTGAGTCCACATCATCTGTCACACTCATCACCGAGTCCACATCCCCTCTCACACTCATCACTGAGTCCACATCATCTGTCACACTCATCACCGAGTCCACATCATCTGTCAAGCTCATCACTGAGTCCACATCATCTGTCAAACTCATCACTGAGTCCACATCATCTCTCACACTCATCACTGAGTCCACATCATCTCTCACACTCATCGCTGAGTCCACATCATCTCTCACACACATCACCGAGTCCACATCATCTGTCACACTCATCACCGAGTCCACATCATCTGTCACACTCATCACCGAGTCCACATCATCTATCACACTCATCACTGAGTCCACATCATGTCACGCTCATCACCGAGTCCACATCATCTGTCACACTAATCACCGAGTCCACATCCCCTATCACACTCATCACCGAGTCCACATCATCTCTCACACTCATCACTGAGTCCACATCATCTCTCACACTCATCGCTGAGTCCACATCATCTCTCACACTCATCACCGAGTCCACATCATCTGTCACACTCATCACCGAGTCCACATCATCTGTCACACTCATCACCGAGTCCACATCATCTGTCACGCTCATCACTGAGTCCACATCATCTGTCACACTCATCACCGAGTCCACATCCCCTCTCACACTCATCACTGAGTCCACATCATCTGTCACACTCATCACCGAGTCCACATCATCTGTCAAGCTCATCACTGAGTCCACATCATCTGTCAAACTCATCACTGAGTCCACATCATCTCTCACACTCATCACTGAGTCCACATCATTTGTCACGCTCATCACCGAGTCCACATCATCTGTCACACTCATCACCGAGTCCACATCATCTGTCACACTCATCACCGAGTCCACATCATCTCTCACGCTCATCACTGAGTCCACATCATCTGTCACACTCATCACCGAGTCCACATCCCCTCTCACACTCATCACTGAGGCCACATCATCTCTCACACTCATCACCGAGTCCACATCATCTGTCACGCTCATCACTGAGTCCACATCATCTGTCACACTCATCATTGAGTCCACATCATCTCTCACACTCATCACCAAGTCCACATCATCTACCACACTCATCACTGACCCCACATCATCTCTCACACTCATGACTGTGTCCACATCATCTGTCACACTCATCACCGAGTCCACATCATCTGTCACACTCATCACCGAGTCCACATCATCTATCACACTCATCACTGAGTCCACATCATGTCAAGCTCATCACCGAGTCCACATCATCTGTCACACTAATCACCGAGTCCACATCCCCTATCACACTCATCACCGAGTCCACATCATCTCTCACACTCATCACTGAGTGCACATCATCTCTCACACTCATCGCTGAGTCCACATCATCTCTCACACTCATCACCGAGTCCACATCATCTGTCACACTCATCACCGAGTCCACATCATCTGTCACACTCATCACCGAGTCCACATCATCTGTCACGCTCATCACTGAGTCCACATCATATGTCACACTCATCACCGAGTCCACATCCCCTCTCACACTCATCACTGAGTCCACATCATCTGTCACACTCATCACCGAGTCCACATCATCTGTCACACTCATCACCGAGTCCACATCATCTGTCACACTCATCACCGAGTCCACATCATCTGTCACGCTCATCACTGAGTCCACATCATCTGTCACACTCATCACCGAGTCCACATCCCCTCTCACACTCATCACTGAGTCCACATCATCTGTCACACTCATCACCGAGTCCACATCATCTGTCAAGCTCATCACTGAGTCCACATCATCTGTCAAACTCATCACTGAGTCCACATCATCTCTCACACTCATCACTGAGTCCACATCATTTGTCACGCTCATCACCGAGTCCACATCATCTGTCACACTCATCACCGAGTCCACATCATCTGTCACACTCATCACCGAGTCGACATCATCTGTCACGCTCATCACTGAGTCCACATCATCTGTCACACTCATCACCGAGTCCATATCCCCTCTCACACTCATCACTGAGGCCACATCATCTGTCACACTCATCACCGAGTCCACATCATCTGTCACGCTCATCACTGAGTCCACATCATCTGTCACACTCATCATTGAGTCCACATCATCTCTCACACTCATCACCAAGTCCACATCATCTACCAAACTCATCACTGACCCCACATCATCTCTCACACTCATGACTGTGTCCACATCATCTGTCACACTCATCACCGAGTCCACATCATCTGTCACACTCATCACCGAGTCCACATCATCTATCACACTCATCACTGAGTCCACATCATGTCAAGCTCATCACCGAGTCCACATCATCTGTCACACTAATCACCGAGTCCACATCCCCTATCACACTCATCACCGAGTCCACATCATCTCTCACACTCATCACTGAGTGCACATCATCTCTCACACTCATCGCTGAGTCCACATCATCTCTCACACTCATCACCGATTCCACATCATCTGTCACACTCATCACTGAGTCCACATCATGTCACGCTCTTCACCGAGTCCACATCATCTGTCACACTAATCACCGAGTCCACATCCCCTATCACACTCATCACCGAGTCCCCATCATCTCTCACACTCATGACTGTGTCCACATCATCTGTCACACTCATCACCGTGTCCACATCATCTGTCACACTCATCACCGAGTCCACATCATCTATCACACTCATCACTGAGTCCATATCATGTCACGCTCATCACCGAGTCCACATCATCTGTCACAATAATCACCGAGTCCACATCCCCTATCACACTCATCACAGAGTCCACATCATCTCTCACACTCATCACTGAGTCAACATCATCTCTCACACTCATCGCTGAGTCCACATCATCTCTCACACTCATCACCGAGTCCAAATCATCTGTCACACTCATCACCGAGTCCACATCATCTGTCACACTAATCACCGAGTCCACATCCCCTATCACACTCATCACCGAGTCCCCATCATCTCTCACACTCATGACTGTGTCCACATCATCTGTCACACTCATCACCGTGTCCACATCATCTGTCACACTCATCACCGAGTCCACATCATCTATCACACTCATCACTGAGTCCATATCATGTCACGCTCATCACCGAGTCCACATCATCTGTCACAATAATCACCGAGTCCACATCCCCTATCACACTCATCACAGAGTCCACATCATCTCTCACACTCATCACTGAGTCAACATCATCTCTCACACTCATCGCTGAGTCCACATCATCTCTCACACTCATCACCGAGTCCAAATCATCTGTCACACTCATCACCGAGTCCACATCATCTGTCACACTCATCACCGAGTCCACATCATCTGTCACGCTCATCACTGAGTCCACATCATCTGTCACACTCATCACCGAGTCCACATCCCCTCTCACACTCATCACTGAGTCCACATCATCTGTCACACTCATCACCGAGTCCACATCATCTGTCAAGCTCATCACTGAGTCCACATCATCTGTCAAACTCATCACTGAGTCCACATCATCTCTCACACTCATCACTGAGTCCACATCATCTGTCACGCTCATCACCGAGTCCACATCATCTGTCACACTCATCACCGAGTCCACATCATCTGTCACACTCATCACCGAGTCCACATCATCTGTCACGCTCATCACTGAGTCCACATCATCTGTCACACTCATCACCGAGTCCACATCATCTGTCACGCTCATCACTGAGTCCACATCATCTGTCACACTCATCACCGAGTCCACATCCCCTCTCACACTCATCACTGAGTCCACATCATCTGTCACACTCATCACCGAGTCCACATCATCTGTCAAGCTCATCACTGAGTCCACATCATCTGTCAAACTCATCACTGAGTCCACATCATCTCTCACACTCATCACTGAGTCCACATCATCTGTCACGCTCATCACCGAGTCCACATCATCTGTCACACTCATCACCGAGTCCACATCATCTGTCACACTCATCACCGAGTCCACATGATCTGTCACGCTCATCACTGAGTCCACATCATCTGTCACACTCATCACCGAGTCCACATACCCTCTCACACTCATCACTGAGTCCACATCATCTGTCACACTCATCACCGAGTCCACATCATCTGTCACGCTCATCACTGAGTCCACATCATCTGTCACACTCATCATTGAGTCCAGATCATCTCTCACACTCATCACCAAGTCCACATCATCTACCACACTCATCACTGACTCCACATCATGTCACGCTCATCACCGAGTCCACATCCCCTATCACACTCATCACTGAGTCCCCATCATCTCTCACACTCATGACTGTGTCCACATCATCTGTCACACTCATCACCGAGTCCACATCATCTGTCACACTCATCACCGAGCCCACATCATCTATCACACTCATCACTGAGTCCATATCATGTCACGCTCATCACCGAGTCCACATCATCTGTCACACTAATCACCGAGTCCACATCCCCTATCACACTCATCACCGAGTCCACATCATCTCTCACACTCATCGCTGAGTCCACATCATCTCTCACACTCATCACCGAGTCCACATAATCTGTCACACTCATCACCGAGTCCACATCATCTGTCACACTCATCACCGAGTCCCCATCATCTGTCACGCTCATCACTGAGTCCACATCATCTGTCACACTCATCACCGAGTCCACATCCCCTCTCACACTCATCACTGAGTCCACATCATCTGTCACACTCATCACCGAGTCCACATCATCTGTCAAGCTCATCACTGAGTCCACATCATCTGTCAAACTCATCACTGAGTCCACATCATCTCTCACACTCATCACTGAGTCCACATCATCTCTCACACTCATCGCTGAGTCCACATCATCTCTCACACTCATCACCGAGTCCACATCATCTGTCACACTCATCACCGAGTCCACATCATCTGTCACACTCATCACCGAGTCCACATCATCTATCACACTCATCACTGAGTCCACATCATGTCACGCTCATCACCGAGTCCACATCATCTGTCACACTAATCACCGAGTCCACATCCCCTATCACACTCATCACCGAGTCCACATCATCTCTCACACTCATCACTGAGTCCACATCATCTCTCACACTCATCGCTGAGTCCACATCATCTCTCACACTCATCACCGAGTCCACATCATCTGTCACACTCATCACCGAGTCCACATCATCTGTCACACTCATCACCGAGTCCACATCATCTGTCACGCTCATCACTGAGTCCACATCATCTGTCACACTCATCACTGAGTCCACATCCCCTCTCACACTCATCACTGAGTCCACATCATCTGTCACACTCATCACCGAGTCCACATCATCTGTCAAGCTCATCACTGAGTCCACATCATCTGTCAAACTCATCACTGAGTCCACATCATCTCTCACACTCATCACTGAGTCCACATCATTTGTCACGCTCATCACCGAGTCCACATCATCTGTCACACTCATCACCGAGTCCACATCATCTGTCACACTCATCACCGAGTCCACATCATCTCTCACGCTCATCACTGAGTCCACATCATCTGTCACACTCATCACCGAGTCCACATCCCCTCTCACACTCATCACTGAGGCCACATCATCTCTCACACTCATCACCGAGTCCACATCATCTGTCACGCTCATCACTGAGTCCACATCATCTGTCACACTCATCATTGAGTCCACATCATCTCTCACACTCATCACCAAGTCCACATCATCTACCACACTCATCACTGACCCCACATCATCTCTCACACTCATGACTGTGTCCACATCATCTGTCACACTCATCACCGAGTCCACATCATCTGTCACACTCATCACCGAGTCCACATCATCTATCACACTCATCACTGAGTCCACATCATGTCAAGCTCATCACCGAGTCCACATCATCTGTCACACTAATCACCGAGTCCACATCCCCTATCACACTCATCACCGAGTCCACATCATCTCTCACACTCATCACTGAGTGCACATCATCTCTCACACTCATCGCTGAGTCCACATCATCTCTCACACTCATCACCGAGTCCACATCATCTGTCACACTCATCACCGAGTCCACATCATCTGTCACACTCATCACCGAGTCCACATCATCTGTCACGCTCATCACTGAGTCCACATCATATGTCACACTCATCACCGAGTCCACATCCCCTCTCACACTCATCACTGAGTCCACATCATCTGTCACACTCATCACCGAGTCCACATCATCTGTCAAGCTCATCACTGAGTCCACATCATCTGTCAAACTCATCACTGAGTCCACATCATCTCTCACACTCATCACTGAGTCCACATCATTTGTCACGCTCATCACCGAGTCCACATCATCTGTCACACTCATCACCGAGTCCACATCATCTGTCACACTCATCACCGAGTCCACATCATCTGTCACGCTCATCACTGAGTCCACATCATCTGTCACACTCATCACCGAGTCCACATCCCCTCTCACACTCATCACTGAGGCCACATCATCTGTCACACTCATCACCGAGTCCACATCATCTGTCACGCTCATCACTGAGTCCACATCATCTGTCACACTCATCATTGAGTCCACATCATCTCTCACACTCATCACCAAGTCCACATCATCTACCACACTCATCATTGAACCCACATCATCTCTCACACTCATGACTGTGTCCACATCATCTGTCACACTCATCACCGAGTCCACATCATCTGTCACACTCATCACCGAGTCCACATCATCTATCATACTCATCACTGAGTCCACATCATGTCAAGCTCATCACCGAGTCCACATGATCTGTCACACTAATCACCGAGTCCACATCCCCTATCACACTCATCACCGAGTCCACATCATCTCTCACACTCATCACTGAGTGCATATCATCTCTCACACTCATCGCTGAGTCCACATCATCTCTCACACTCATCACTGAGGCCACATCATCTGTCACACTCATCACCGATTCCACATCCCCTCTCACACTCATCACTGAGGCCACATCATCTGTCACACTCATCACCGAGTCCACATCATCTGTCACGCTCATCACTGAGTCCACATCATCTGTCACACTCATCATTGAGTCCACATCATCTCTCACACTCATCACCAAGTCCACATCATCTACCACACTCATCACCGAGTCCACATCATCTGTCACACTCATGACTGTGTCCACATCATCTGTCACACTCATCACTGAGGCCACATCATCTGTCACACTCATCACCGAGTCCACATCATCTGTCACGCTCATCACTGAGTCCACATCATCTGTCACACTCATCATTGAGTCCACATCATCTCTCACACTCATCACCAAGTCCACATCATCTACCACACTCATCACCGAGTCCACATCATCTGTCACACTCATGACTGTGTCCACATCATCTGTCACACTCATCACCGAGTCCACATCATCTGTCACACTCATCACCGAGTCCACATCATCTATCATACTCATCACTGAGTCCACATCATGTCAAGCTCATCACCGAGTCCACATCATCTGTCACACTAATCACCGAGTCCACATCCCCTATCACACTCATCACCGAGTCCACATCATCTCTCACACTCATCACCAAGTCCACATCATCTACCACACTCATCACCGAGTCCACATCATCTGTCACACTCATGACTGTGTCCACATCATCTGTCACACTCATCACCGAGTCCACATCATCTGTCACACTCATCACCGAGTCCACATCATCTATCATACTCATCACTGAGTCCACATCATGTCAAGCTCATCACCGAGTCCACATCATCTGTCACACTAATCACCGAGTCCACATCCCCTATCACACTCATCACCGAGTCCACATCATCTCTCACACTCATCACTGAGTGCACATCATCTCTCACACTCATCGCTGAGTCCACATCATCTCTCACACTCATCACCGATTCCACATCATCTGTCACACTCATCACTGAGTCCACATCATGTCACGCTCTTCACCGAGTCCACATCATCTGTCACACTAATCACCGAGTCCACATCCCCTATCACACTCATCACCGAGTCCCCATCATCTCTCACACTCATGACTGTGTCCACATCATCTGTCACACTCATCACCGAGTCCACATCATCTGTCACACTCATCACCGAGTCCACATCATCTATCACACTCATCACTGAGTCCATATCATGTCACGCTCATCACCGAGTCCACATCATCTGTCACAATAATCACCGAGTCCACATCCCCTATCACACTCATCACCGAGTCCACATCATCTCTCACACTCATCACTGAGTCAACATCATCTTTCACACTCATCGCTGAGTCCACATCATCTCTCACACTCATCACCGAGTCCAAATCATCTGTCACACTCATCACCGAGTCCACATCATCTGTCACACTCATCACCGAGTCCACATCATCTGTCACGCTCATCACTGAGTCCACATCATCTGTCACACTCATCACCGAGTCCACATCATCTGTCAAGCTCATCACTGAGTCCACATCATCTGTCAAACTCATCACTGAGTCCATATCATCTCTCACACTCATCACTGAGTCCACATCATCTGTCACGCTCATCACCGAGTCCACATCATCTGTCACACTCATCACCGAGTCCACATCATCTGTCACACTCATCACCGAGTCCACATCATCTGTCACGCTCATCACTGAGTCCACATCATCTGTCACACTCATCACCGAGTCCACATACCCTCTCACACTCATCACTGAGTCCACATCATCTGTCACACTCATCACCGAGTCCACATCATCTGTCACGCTCATCACTGAGTCCACATCATCTGTCACACTCATCATTGAGTCCAGATCATCTCTCACACTCATCACCAAGTCCACATCATCTACCACACTCATCACTGACTCCACATCATGTCACGCTCATCACCGAGTCCACATCCCCTATCACACTCATCACTGAGTCCCCATCATCTCTCACACTCATGATTGTGTCCACATCATCTGTCACACTCATCACCGAGTCCACATCATCTGTCACACTCATCACCGAGTCCACATCATCTATCACACTCATCACTGAGTCCATATCATGTCACGCTCATCACCGAGTCCACATCATCTGTCACACTAATCACCGAGTCCACATCCCCTATCACACTCATCACCGAGTCCACATCATCTCTCACACTCATCACTGAGTCCACATCATCTCTCACACTCATCGCTGAGTCCACATCATCTCTCACACTCATCACCGAGTCCACATCATCTGTCACACTCATCACCGAGTCCACATCATCTGTCACACTCATCACCGAGTCCCCATCATCTGTCACGCTCATCACTGAGTCCACATCACCTGTCACACTCATCACCGAGTCCACATCCCCTCTCACACTCATCACTGAGTCCACATCATCTGTCACACTCATCACCGAGTCCACATCATCTTTCAAGCTCATCACTGAGTCCACATCATCTGTCAAACTCATCACTGAGTCCACATCATCTCTCACACTCATCACTGAGTCCACATCATCTCTCACACTCATCGCTGAGTCCACATCATCTCTCACACTCATCACCGAGTCCACATCATCTGTCAAACTCATCACCGAGTCCACATCATCTGTCACACTCATCACCGAGTCCACATCATCTGTCACGCTCATCACTGAGTCCACATCATCTGTCACACTCATCACCGAGTCCACATCCCCTCTCACACTCATCACTGAGTCCACATCATCTGTCACACTCATCACCGAGTCCACATCATCTGTCACACTCATCACTGAGTCCACATCATCTCTCACACTCATCACTGAGTCCACATCATTTGTCACGCTCATCACCGAGTCCACATCATCTGTCACACTCATCACTGAGTCCACATCATCTGTCACACTCATCACCGAGTCCACATCATCTGTCACGCTCATCACTGAGTCCACATCATCTGTCACACTCATCATTGAGTCCACATCATCTCTCACACTCATCACCAAGTCCACATCATCTACCACACTCATCATTGACCCCACATCATCTCTCACACTCATGACTGTGTCCACATCATCTGTCACACTCATCACCGAGTCCACATCATCTGTCACACTCATCACCGAGTCCACATCATCTATCATACTCATCACTGAGTCCACATCATGTCAAGCTCATCACCGAGTCCACATCATCTGTCACACTAATCACCGAGTCCACATCCCCTATCACACTCATCACCGAGTCCACATCATCTCTCACACTCATCACTGAGTGCATATCATCTCTCACACTCATCGCTGAGTCCACATCATCTCTCACACTCATCACTGAGGCCACATCATCTGTCACACTCATCACCAAGTCCACATCCCCTCTCACACTCATCACTGAGGCCACATCATCTGTCACACTCATCACCGAGTCCACATCATCTGTCACGCTCATCACTGAGTCCACATCATCTGTCACACTCATCATTGAGTCCACATCATCTCTCACACTCATCACCAAGTCCACATCATCTACCACACTCATCACCGAGTCCACATCATCTGTCACACTCATGACTGTGTCCACATCATCTGTCACACTCATCACTGAGGCCACATCATCTGTCACACTCATCACCGAGTCCACATCATCTGTCACGCTCATCACTGAGTCCACATCATCTGTCACACTCATCATTGAGTCCACATCATCTCTCACACTCATCACCAAGTCCACATCATCTACCACACTCATCACCGAGTCCACATCATCTGTCACACTCATGACTGTGTCCACATCATCTGTCACACTCATCACCGAGTCCACATCATCTGTCACACTCATCACCGAGTCCACATCATCTATCATACTCATCACTGAGTCCACATCATGTCAAGCTCATCACCGAGTCCACATCATCTGTCACACTAATCACCGAGTCCACATCCCCTATCACACTCATCACCGAGTCCACATCATCTCTCACACTCATCACCAAGTCCACATCATCTACCACACTCATCACCGAGTCCACATCATCTGTCACACTCATGACTGTGTCCACATCATCTGTCACACTCATCACCGAGTCCACATCATCTGTCACACTCATCACCGAGTCCACATCATCTATCATACTCATCACTGAGTCCACATCATGTCAAGCTCATCACCGAGTCCACATCATCTGTCACACTAATCACCGAGTCCACATCCCCTATCACACTCATCACCGAGTCCACATCATCTCTCACACTTATCACTGAGTGCACATCATCTCTCACACTCATCGCTGAGTCCACATCATCTCTCACACTCATCACCGATTCCACATCATCTGTCACACTCATCACTGAGTCCACATCATGTCACGCTCTTCACCGAGTCCACATCATCTGTCACACTAATCACCGAGTCCACATCCCCTATCACACTCATCACCGAGTCCCCATCATCTCTCACACTCATGACTGTGTCCACATCATCTGTCACACTCATCACCGAGTCCACATCATCTGTCACACTCATCACCGAGTCCACATCATCTATCACACTCATCACTGAGTCCATATCATGTCACGCTCATCACCGAGTCCACATCATCTGTCACAATAATCACCGAGTCCACATCCCCTATCACACTCATCACCGAGTCCACATCATCTCTCACACTCATCACTGAGTCAACATCATCTCTCACACTCATCGCTGAGTCCACATCATCTGTCACGCTCATCACCGAGTCCAAATCATCTGTCACACTCATCACCGAGTCCACATCATCTGTCACACTCATCACCGAGTCCACATCATCTGTCACGCTCATCACTGAGTCCACATCATCTGTCACACTCATCACCGAGTCCACATCCCCTCTCACACTCATCACTGAGTCCACATCATCTGTCACACTCATCACCGAGTCCACATCATCTGTCAAGCTCATCACTGAGTCCACATCATCTGTCAAACTCATCACTGAGTCCATATCATCTCTCACACTCATCACTGAGTCCACATCATCTGTCACGCTCATCACCGAGTCCACATCATCTGTCACACTCATCACCGAGTCCACATCATCTGTCACACTCATCACCGAGTCCACATCATCTGTCACGCTCATCACTGAGTCCACATCATCTGTCACACTCATCACCGAGTCCACATACCCTCTCACACTCATCACTGAGTCCACATCATCTGTCACACTCATCACCGAGTCCACATCATCTGTCACGCTCATCACTGAGTCCACATCATCTGTCACACTCATCATTGAGTCCAGATCATCTCTCACACTCATCACCAAGTCCACATCATCTACCACACTCATCACTGACTCCACATCATGTCACGCTCATCACCGAGTCCACATCCCCTATCACACTCATCACTGAGTCCCCATCATCTCTCACACTCATGATTGTGTCCACATCATCTGTCACACTCATCACCGAGTCCACATCATCTGTCACACTCATCACCGAGTCCACATCATCTATCACACTCATCACTGAGTCCATATCATGTCACGCTCATCACCGAGTCCACATCATCTGTCACACTAATCACCGAGTCCACATCCCCTATCACACTCATCACCGAGTCCACATCATCTCTCACACTCATCACTGAGTCCACATCATCTCTCACACTCATCGCTGAGTCCACATCATCTCTCACACTCATCACCGAGTCCACATCATCTGTCACACTCATCACCGAGTCCACATCATCTGTCACACTCATCACCGAGTCCCCATCATCTGTCACGCTCATCACTGAGTCCACATCACCTGTCACACTCATCACCGAGTCCACATCCCCTCTCACACTCATCACTGAGTCCACATCATCTGTCACACTCATCACCGAGTCCACATCATCTTTCAAGCTCATCACTGAGTCCACATCATCTGTCAAACTCATCACTGAGTCCACATCATCTCTCACACTCATCACTGAGTCCACATCATCTCTCACACTCATCGCTGAGTCCACATCATCTCTCACACTCATCACCGAGTCCACATCATCTGTCAAACTCATCACCGAGTCCACATCATCTGTCACACTCATCACCGAGTCCACATCATCTGTCACGCTCATCACTGAGTCCACATCATCTGTCACACTCATCACCGAGTCCACATCCCCTCTCACACTCATCACTGAGTCCACATCATCTGTCACACTCATCACCGAGTCCACATCATCTGTCAAGCTCATCACTGAGTCCACATCATCTGTCAAACTCATCACTGAGTCCACATCATCTCTCACACTCATCACTGAGTCCACATCATTTGTCACGCTCATCACCGAGTCCACATCATCTGTCACACTCATCACCGAGTCCACATCATCTGTCACACTCATCACTGAGTCCACATCATCTGTCACACTCATCACCGAGTCCACATCATCTGTCACGCTCATCACTGAGTCCACATCATCTGTCACACTCATCGCTGAGTCCACATCATCTCTCACACTCATCACCAAGTCCACATCATCTACCACACTCATCACTGACTCCACATCATCTCTCACACTCATGACTGTGTCCACATCATCTGTCACGCTCATCACTGAGTCCACATCATCTGTCACACTCATCACCGAGTCCACATCCCCTCTCACACTCATCACTGAGTCCACATCATCTGTCACACTCATCACCGAGTCCACATCATCTGTCAAGCTCATCACCGAGTCCACATCATCTGTCAAGCTCATCACTGAGTCCACATCATCTGTCAAACTCATCACTGAGTCCACATCATCTCTCACACTCATCACTGAGTCCACATCATTTGTCACGCTCATCACCGAGTCCACATCATCTGTCACACTCATCACCGAGTCCACATCATCTGTCACACTCATCACCGAGTCCACATAATCTGTCACGCTCATCACTGAGTCCACATCATCTGTCACACTCATCACCGAGTCCACATCCCCTCTCACACTCATCACTGAGTCCACATCATCTGTCACACTCATCACCGAGTCCACATCATCTGTCACGCTCATCACTGAGTCCACATCATCTGTCACACTCATCATTGAGTCCACATCATCTCTCACACTCATCACCAAGTCCACATCATCTACCACACTCATCACTGACTCCACATCATCTCTCACACTCATGACTGTGTCCACATCATCTGTCACACTCATCACCGAGTCCACATCATCTGTCACACTCATCACCGAGTCCACATCATCTATCACACTCATCATCGAGTCCACATCATCTGTCACACTCATCACCGAGTCCACATCATCTGTCAAGCTCATCACTGAGTCCACATCATCTGTCAAACTCATCACTGAGTCCACATCATCTCTCACACTCATCACTGAGTCCACATCATTTGTCACGCTCATCACCTAGTCCACATCATCTGTCACACTCATCACCGAGTCCACATCATCTGTCACACTCATCACCGAGTCCACATCATCTGTCACGCTCATCACTGAGTCCACATCATCTGTCACACTCATCACCGAGTCCACATCCCCTCGCACACTCATCACTGAGTCCACATCATCTGTCACACTCATCACCGAGTCCACATCATCTGTCACGCTCATCACTGAGTCCACATCATCTGTCACACTCATCGCTGAGTCCACATCATCTCTCACACTCATCACCAAGTCCACATCATCTACCACACTCATCACTGACTCCACATCATCTCTCACACTCATGACTGTGTCCACATCATCTGTCACGCTCATCACTGAGTCCACATCATCTGTCACACTCATCACCGAGTCCACATCCCCTCTCACTCTCATCACTGAGTCCACATCATCTGTCACACTCATCACCGAGTCCACATCATCTGTCAAGCTCATCACTGAGTCCACATCATCTGTCAAACTCATCACTGAGTCCACATCATCTCTCACACTCATCACTGAGTCCACATCATCTCTCACACTCATCGCTGAGTCCACATCATCTCTCACACTCATCACCGAGTCCACATCATCTGTCACACTCATCACCGAGTCCACATCATTTGTCACACTCATCACCGAGTCCACATCATCTGTCACGCTCATCACTGAGTCCACATCATCTGTCACACTCATCACCGAGTCCACATCCCCTCTCACACTCATCACTGAGTCCACATCATCTGTCACACTCATCACCGAGTCCACATCATCTGTCAAGCTCATCACTGAGTCCACATCATCTGTCAAACTCATCACTGAGTCCACATCATCTCTCACACTCATCACTGAGTCCACATCATTTGTCACGCTCATCACCGAGTCCACATCATCTGTCACACTCATCACCGAGTCCACATCATCTGTCACACTCATCACCGAGTCCACATCATCTGTCACGCTCATCACTGAGTCCACATCATCTGTCACACTCATCACCGAGTCCACATCCCCTCTCACACTCATCACTGAGTCCACATCATCTGTCACACTCATTACCGAGTCCACATCATCTGTCACGCTCATCACTGAGTCCACATCATCTGTCACACTCATCATTGAGTCCACATCATCTCTCACACTCATCACCAAGTCCACATCATCTACCACACTCATCACTGACTCCACATCATCTCTCACACTCATCGCTGAGTCCACATCATCTCTCACACTCATCACCGATTCCACATCATCTGTCACACTCATCACCGAGTCCACATCATCTATCACACTCATCACTGAGTCCACATCATGTCACGCTCCTCACCGAGTCCACATCATCTGTCACACTAATCACCGAGTCCACATCCCCTATCACACTCATCACCGAGTCCCCATCATCTCTCACACTCATGACTGTGTCCACATCATCTGTCAAGCTCATCACTGAGTCCACATCATCTGTCAAACTCATCACTGAGTCCACATCATCTCTCACACTCATCACTGAGTCCACATCATCTGTCACGCTCATCACCGAGTCCACATCATCTGTCACACTCATCACCGAGTCCACATCATCTGTCACACTCATCACCGAGTCCACATCATCTGTCACGCTCATCACTGAGTCCACATCATCTGTCACACTCATCACCGAGTCCACATACCCTCTCACACTCATCACTGAGTCCACATCATCTGTCACACTCATCACCGAGTCCACATCATCTGTCACGCTCATCACTGAGTCCACATCATCTGTCACACTCATCATTGAGTCCAGATCATCTCTCATACTCATCACCAAGTCCACATCATCTACCACACTCATCACTGACTCCACATCATGTTACGCTCATCACCGAGTCCACATCATCTCTCACACTCATCATTGAGTCCACATAATCTCTCACACTCATGACTGTGTCCACATCATCTGTCACACTCATCACCGAGTCCACATCATCTGTCACACTCATCACCGATTCCACATCATCTATCACACTCATCACTGAGTCCACATCATGTCAAGCTCATCACCGAGTCCACATCATCTGTCACACTAATCACCGAGTCCACATCCCCTATCACACTCATCACCGAGTCCACATCATCTCTCACACTCATCACTGAGTGCACATCATCTCTCACACTCATCGCTGAGTCCACATCATCTCTCACACTCATCACCGAGTCCACATCATCTGTCACACTCATCACCGAGTCCACATCATCTGTCACACTCATCACCGAGTCCACATCATCTGTCACGCTCATCACTGAGTCCACATCATATGTCACACTCATCACCGAGTCCACATCCCCTCTCACACTCATCACTGAGTCCACATCATCTGTCACACTCATCACCGAGTCCACATCATCTGTCAAGCTCATCACTGAGTCCACATCATCTGTCAAACTCATCACTGAGTCCACATCATCTCTCACACTCATCACTGAGTCCACATCATTTGTCACGCTCATCACCGAGTCCACATCATCTGTCACACTCATCACCGAGTCCACATCATCTGTCACACTCATCACCGAGTCCACATCATCTGTCACGCTCATCACTGAGTCCACATCATCTGTCACACTCATCACCGAGTCCACATCCCCTCTCACACTCATCACTGAGGCCACATCATCTGTCACACTCATCACCGAGTCCACATCATCTGTCACGCTCATCACTGAGTCCACATCATCTGTCACACTCATCATTGAGTCCACATCATCTCTCACACTCATCACCAAGTCCACATCATCTACCACACTCATCACCGAGTCCACATCATCTGTCACACTCATGACTGTGTCCACATCATCTGTCACACTCATCACCGAGTCCACATCATCTGTCACACTCATCACCGAGTCCACATCATCTATCATACTCATCACTGAGTCCACATCATGTCAAGCTCATCACCGAGTCCACATCATCTGTCACACTAATCACCGAGTCCACATCCCCTATCACACTCATCACCGAGTCCACATCATCTCTCACACTCATCACTGAGTGCACATCATCTCTCACACTCATCGCTGAGTCCACATCATCTCTCACACTCATCACCGATTCCACATCATCTGTCACACTCATCACTGAGTCCACATCATGTCACGCTCTTCACCGAGTCCACATCATCTGTCACACTAATCACCGAGTCCACATCCCCTATCACACTCATCACCGAGTCCCCATCATCTCTCACACTCATGACTGTGTCCACATCATCTGTCACACTCATCACCGAGTCCACATCATCTGTCACACTCATCACCGAGTCCACATCATCTATCACACTCATCACTGAGTCCATATCATGTCACGCTCATCACCGAGTCCACATCATCTGTCACAATAATCACCGAGTCCACATCCCCTATCACACTCATCACCGAGTCCACATCATCTCTCACACTCATCACTGAGTCAACATCATCTCTCACACTCATCGCTGAGTCCACATCATCTCTCACACTCATCACCGAGTCCAAATCATCTGTCACACTCATCACCGAGTCCACATCATCTCTCACACTCATCACCGAGTCCACATCATCTGTCACGCTCATCACTGAGTCCACATCATCTGTCACACTCATCACCGAGTCCACATCCCCTCTCACACTCATCACTGAGTCCACATCATCTGTCACACTCATCACCGAGTCCACATCATCTGTCAAGCTCATCACTGAGTCCACATCATCTGTCAAACTCATCACTGAGTCCACATCATCTCTCACACTCATCACTGAGTCCACATCATCTGTCACGCTCATCACCGAGTCCACATCATCTGTCACACTCATCACCGAGTCCACATCATCTGTCACACTCATCACCGAGTCCACATCATCTGTCACGCTCATCACTGAGTCCACATCATCTGTCACACTCATCACCGAGTCCACATACCCTCTCACACTCATCACTGAGTCCACATCATCTGTCACACTCATCACCGAGTCCACATCATCTGTCACGCTCATCACTGAGTCCACATCATCTGTCACACTCATCATTGAGTCCAGATCATCTCTCACACTCATCACCAAGTCCACATCATCTACCACACTCATCACTGACTCCACATCATGTCACGCTCATCACCGAGTCCACATCCCCTATCACACTCATCACTGAGTCCCCATCATCTCTCACACTCATGATTGTGTCCACATCATCTGTCACACTCATCACCGAGTCCACATCATCTGTCACACTCATCACCGAGTCCACATCATCTATCACACTCATCACTGAGTCCATATCATGTCACGCTCATCACCGAGTCCACATCATCTGTCACACTAATCACCGAGTCCACATCCCCTATCACACTCATCACCGAGTCCACATCATCTCTCACACTCATCACTGAGTCCACATCATCTCTCACACTCATCGCTGAGTCCACATCATCTCTCACACTCATCACCGAGTCCACATCATCTGTCACACTCATCACCGAGTCCACATCATCTGTCACACTCATCACCGAGTCCCCATCATCTGTCACGCTCATCACTGAGTCCACATCACCTGTCACACTCATCACCGAGTCCACATCCCCTCTCACACTCATCACTGAGTCCACATCATCTGTCACACTCATCACCGAGTCCACATCATCTTTCAAGCTCATCACTGAGTCCACATCATCTGTCAAACTCATCACTGAGTCCACATCATCTCTCACACTCATCACTGAGTCCACATCATCTCTCACACTCATCGCTGAGTCCACATCATCTCTCACACTCATCACCGAGTCCACATCATCTGTCAAACTCATCACCGAGTCCACATCATCTGTCACACTCATCACCGAGTCCACATCATCTGTCACGCTCATCACTGAGTCCACATCATCTGTCACACTCATCACCGAGTCCACATCCCCTCTCACACTCATCACTGAGTCCACATCATCTGTCACACTCATCACCGAGTCCACATCATCTGTCAAGCTCATCACTGAGTCCACATCATCTGTCAAACTCATCACTGAGTCCACATCATCTCTCACACTCATCACTGAGTCCACATCATATGTCACGCTCATCACCGAGTCCACATCATCTGTCACACTCATCACCGAGTCCACATCATCTGTCACACTCATCACTGAGTCCACATCATCTGTCACACTCATCACCGAGTCCACATCATCTGTCACGCTCATCACTGAGTCCACATCATCTGTCACACTCATCGCTGAGTCCACATCATCTCTCACACTCATCACCAAGTCCACATCATCTACCACACTCATCACTGACTCCACATCATCTCTCACACTCATGACTGTGTCCACATCATCTGTCACGCTCATCACTGAGTCCACATCATCTGTCACACTCATCACCGAGTCCACATCCCCTCTCACACTCATCACTGAGTCCACATCATCTGTCACACTCATCACCGAGTCCACATCATCTGTCAAGCTCATCACCGAGTCCACATCATCTGTCAAGCTCATCACTGAGTCCACATCATCTGTCAAACTCATCACTGAGTCCACATCATCTCTCACACTCATCACTGAGTCCACATCATTTGTCACGCTCATCACCGAGTCCACATCATCTGTCACACTCATCACCGAGTCCACATCATCTGTCACACTCATCACCGAGTCCACATCATCTGTCACGCTCATCACTGAGTCCACATCATCTGTCACACTCATCACCGAGTCCACATCCCCTCTCACACTCATCACTGAGTCCACATCATCTGTCACACTCATCACCGAGTCCACATCATCTGTCACGCTCATCACTGAGTCCAAATCATCTGTCACACTCATCATTGAGTCCACATCATCTCTCACACTCATCACCAAGTCCACATCATCTACCACACTCATCACTGACTCCACATCATCTCTCACACTCATGACTGTGTCCACATCATCTGTCACACTCATCACCGAGTCCACATCATCTGTCACACTCATCACCGAGTCCACATCATCTATCACACTCATCATCGAGTCCACATCATCTGTCACACTCATCACCGAGTCCACATCATCTGTCAAGCTCATCACTGAGTCCACATCATCTGTCAAACTCATCACTGAGTCCACATCATCTCTCACACTCATCACTGAGTCCACATCATTTGTCACGCTCATCACCGAGTCCACATCATCTGTCACACTCATCACCGAGTCCACATCATCTGTCACACTCATCACCGAGTCCACATCATCTGTCACGCTCATCACTGAGTCCACATCATCTGTCACACTCATCACCGAGTCCACATCCACTCTCACACTCATCACTGAGTCCACATCATCTGTCACACTCATCACCGAGTCCACATCATCTGTCACGCTCATCACTGAGTCCACATCATCTGTCACACTCATCGCTGAGTCCACATCATCTCTCACACTCATCACCAAGTCCACATCATCTACCACACTCATCACTGACTCCACATCATCTCTCACACTCATGACTGTGTCCACATCATCTGTCACGCTCATCACTGAGTCCACATCATCTGTCACACTCATCACCGAGTCCACATCCCCTCTCACTCTCATCACTGAGTCCACATCATCTGTCACACTCATCACCGAGTCCACATCATCTGTCAAGCTCATCACTGAGTCCACATCATCTGTCAAACTCATCACTGAGTCCACATCATCTCTCACACTCATCACTGAGTCCACATCATCTCTCACACTCATCGCTGAGTCCACATCATCTCTCACACTCATCACCGAGTCCACATCATCTGTCACACTCATCACCGAGTCCACATCATTTGTCACACTCATCACCGAGTCCACATCATCTGTCACGCTCATCACTGAGTCCACATCATCTGTCACACTCATCACCGAGTCCACATCCCCTCTCACACTCATCACTGAGTCCACATCATCTGTCACACTCATCACCGAGTCCACATCATCTGTCAAGCTCATCACTGAGTCCACATCATCTGTCAAACTCATCACTGAGTCCACATCATCTCTCACACTCATCACTGAGTCCACATCATTTGTCACGCTCATCACCGAGTCCACATCATCTGTCACACTCATCACCGAGTCCACATCATCTGTCACACTCATCACCGAGTCCACATCATCTGTCACGCTCATCACTGAGTCCACATCATCTGTCACACTCATCACCGAGTCCACATCCCCTCTCACACTCATCACTGAGTCCACATCATCTGTCACACTCATTACCGAGTCCACATCATCTGTCACGCTCATCACTGAGTCCACATCATCTGTCACACTCATCATTGAGTCCACATCATCTCTCACACTCATCACCAAGTCCACATCATCTACCACACTCATCACTGACTCCACATCATCTCTCACACTCATCGCTGAGTCCACATCATCTCTCACACTCATCACCGATTCCACATCATCTGTCACACTCATCACCGAGTCCACATCATCTATCACACTCATCACTGAGTCCACATCATGTCACGCTCCTCACCGAGTCCACATCATCTGTCACACTAATCACCGAGTCCACATCCCCTATCACACTCATCACCGAGTCCCCATCATCTCTCACACTCATGACTGTGTCCACATCATCTGTCACACTCATCACCGAGTCCACATCATCTGTCACACTCATCACCGAGTCCACATCATCCATCTCACTCATCACTGAGTCCATATCATGTCACGCTCATCACCGAGTCCACATCATCTGTCACACTAATCACCGAGTCCACATCCCCTATCACACTCATCACCGAGTCCACATCATCTCTCACACTCATCACTGAGTCAACATCATCTCTCACACTCATCGCTGAGTCCACATCATCTCTCACACTCATCACCGAGTCCACATCATCTGTCAAACTCATCACCGAGTCCACATCATCTGTCACACTCATCACCGAGTCCACATCATCTGTCACGCTCATGACTGTGTCCACATCATCTGTCACACTCATCACCGAGTCCACATCATCTGTCACACTCATCACCGAGTCCACATCATCCATCACACTCATCACTGAGTCCATATCATGTCACGCTCATCACCGAGTCCACATCATCTGTCACACTAATCACCGAGTCCACATCCCCTATCACACTCATCACCGAGTCCACATCATCTCTCACACTCATCACTGAGTCAACATCATCTCTCACACTCATCGCTGAGTCCACATCATCTCTCACACTCATCACCGAGTCCACATCATCTGTCAAACTCATCACCGAGTCCACATCATCTGTCACACTCATCACCGAGTCCACATCATCTGTCACGCTCATCACTGAGTCCACATCATCTGTCACACCTATCACCGAGTCCACATCATCTGTCAAGCTCATCACTGAGTCCACATCATCTGTCAAACTCATCACTGAGTCCACATCATCTCTCACACTCATCACTGAGTCCACATCATCTGTCACGCTCATCACCGAGTCCACATCATCTGTCACACTCATCACCGAGTCCACATCATCTGTCACACTCATCACCGAGTCCACATCATCTGTCACGCTCATCACTGAGTCCACATCATCTGTCACACTCATCACCGAGTCCACATACCCTCTCACACTCATCACTGAGTCCACATCATCTGTCACACTCATCACCGAGTCCACATCATCTGTCACGCTCATCACTGAGTCCACATCATCTGTCACACTCATCATTGAGTCCAGATCATCTCTCATACTCATCACCAAGTCCACATCATCTACCACACTCATCACTGACTCCACATCATGTTACGCTCATCACCGAGTCCACATCACCTATCACACTCATCACTGAGTCCCCATCATCTCTCACACTCATGACTGTGTCCACATCATCTGTCACACTCATCACCGAGTCCACATCATCTGTCACACTCATCACCGAGTCCACATCATCTATCACACTCATCACTGAGTCCATATCATGTCACGCTCATCACCGAGTCCACATCATCTGTCACACTAATCACCGAGTCCACATCCACTATCACACTCATCACCGAGTCCACATCATCTCTCACACTCATCACTGAGTCCACATCATCTCTGACACTCATCGCTGAGTCCACATCATCTCTCACACTCATCACCGAGTCCAAATCATCTGTCACACTCATCACCGAGTCCACATCATCTGTCACACTCATCACCGAGTCCCCATCATCTGTCACGCTCATCACTGAGTCCACATCATCTGTCACACTCATCACCGAGTCCACATCCCCTCTCACACTCATCACTGAGTCCACATCATCTGTCACACTCATCACCGAGTCCACATCATCTGTCAAGCTCATCACTGAGTCCACATCATCTGTCAAACTCATCACTGAGTCCACATCATCTCTCACACTCATCACTGAGTCCACATCATCTGTCACACTCATCACCGAGTCCACATCATCTGTCACGCTCATCACTGAGTCCACATCATCTGTCACACTCATCATTGAGTCCAGATCATCTCTCACACTCATCACCAAGTCCACATCATCTACCACACTCATCACTGACTCCACATCATGTCACGCTCATCACCGAGTCCACATCCCCTATCACACTCATCACTGAGTCCCCATCATCTCTCACACTCATGACTGTGTCCACATCATCTGTCACACTCATCACCGAGTCCACATCATCTGTCACACTCATCACCGAGTCCACATCATCTGTCACACTCATCACCGAGTCCACATCATCTGTCACGCTCATCACTGAGTCCACATCATCTGTCACACTCATCACCGAGTCCACATCCCCTCTCACACTCATCACTGAGGCCACATCATCTGTCACACTCATCACCGAGTCCACATCATCTGTCACGCTCATCACTGAGTCCACATCATCTGTCACACTCATCATTGAGTCCACATCATCTCTCACACTCATCACCAAGTCCACATCATCTACCACACTCATCAATAACCCCACATCATCTCTCACACTCATGACTGTGTCCACATCATCTGTCACACTCATCACCGAGTCCACATCATCTGTCACACTCATCACTGAGTCCACATCATCTATCACACTCATCACTGAGTCCACATCATGTCAAGCTCATCACCGAGTCCACATCATCTGTCACACTAATCACCGAGTCCACATCCCCTATCACACTCATCACCGAGTCCACATCATCTCTCACACTCATCACTGAGTGCACATCATCTCTCACACTCATCGCTGAGTCCACATCATCTCTCACACTCATCACCGATTCCACATCATCTGTCACACTCATCACTGAGTCCACATCATGTCACGGTCTTCACCGAGTCCACATCATCTGTCACACTAATCACCGAGTCCACATCCCCTATCACACTCATCACCGAGTCCCCATCATCTCTCACACTCATGACTGTGTCCACATCATCTGTCACACTCATCACCGAGTCCACATCATCTGTCACACTCATCACCGAGTCCACATCATCTATCACACTCATCACTGAGTCCATATCATGTCACGCTCATCACCGAGTCCACATCATCTGTCACAATAATCACCGAGTCCACATCCCCTATCACACTCATCACCGAGTCCACATCATCTCTCACACTCATCACCGAGTCAACATCATCTCTCACACTCATCGCTGAGTCCACATCATCTCTCACACTCATCACCGAGTCCAAATCATCTGTCACACTCATCACCGAGTCCACATCATCTGTCACACTCATCACCGAGTCCACATCATCTGTCACGCTCATCACTGAGTCCACATCATCTGTCACACTCATCACCGAGTCCACATCCCCTCTCACACTCATCATTGAGTCCACATCATCTGTCACACTCATCACCGAGTCCATATCATCTGTCAAGCTCATCACTGAGTCCACATCATCTGTCAAACTCATCACTGAGTCCACATCATCTCTCACACTCATCACTGAGTCCACATCATCTGTCACGCTCATCACCGAGTCCACATCATCTGTCACACTCATCACCGAGTCCACATCATCTGTCACACTCATCACCGAGTCCACATCATCTGTCACGCTCATCACTGAGTCCACATCATCTGTCACACTCATCACCGAGTCCACATACCCTCTCACACTCATCACTGAGTCCACATCATCTGTCACACGCATCACCGAGTCCACATCATCTGTCACGCTCATCACTGAGTCCACATCATCTGTCACACTCATCATTGAGTCCAGATCATCTCTCACACTCATCACCAAGTCCACATCATCTACCACACTCATCACTGACTCCACATCATGTCAAGCTCATCACTGAGTCCACATCATCTGTCAAACTCATCACTGAGTCCACATCATCTCTCACACTCATCACTGAGTCCACATCATTTGTCACGCTCATCACCGAGTCCACATCATCTGTCACACTCATCACCGAGTCCACATCATCTGTCACACTCATCACCGAGTCCACATCATCTGTCACGCTCATCACTGAGTCCATATCATCTGTCACACTCATCACCGAGTCCACATCCCCTCTCACACTCATCACTGAGTCCACATCATCTGTCACACTCATCACCGAGTCCACATCATCTGTCACGCTCATCACTGAGTCCACATCATCTGTCACACTCATCGCTGAGTCCACATCATCTCTCACACTCATCACCAAGTCCACATCATCTACCACACTCATCACTGACTCCACATCATCTCTCACACTCATGACTGTGTCCACATCATCTGTCACGCTCATCACTGAGTCCACATCATCTGTCACACTTATCACCGAGTCCACATCCCCTCTCACACTCATCACTGAGTCCACATCATCTGTCACACTCATCACTGAGTCCACATCATCTCTCACACTCATCGCTGAGTCCACATCATCTCTCACACTCATCACCGAGTCCACATCATCTGTCACACTCATCACCGAGTCCACATCATCTGTCACACTCATCACCGAGTCCACATCATCTGTCACGCTCATCACTGAGTCCACATCATCTGTCACACTCATCACCGAGTCCACATCCCCTCTCACACTCATCACTGAGTCCACATCATCTGTCACACTCATCACCGAGTCCACATCATCTGTCAAGCTCATCACTGAGTCCACATCATCTGTCAAACTCATCACTGAGTCCACATCATCTCTCACACTCATCACTGAGTCCACATCATTTGTCACACTCATCACCGAGTCCACATCATCTGTCACACTCATCACCGAGTCCACATCATCTGTCACACTCATCACCGAGTCCACATCATCTGTCACGCTCATCACTGAGTCCACATCATCTGTCACACTCATCACCGAGTCCACATCCCCTCTCACACTCATCACTGAGTCCACATCATCTGTCACACTCATCACCGAGTCCACATCATCTGTCACGCTCATCACTGAGTCCACATCATCTGTCACACTCATCATTGAGTCCACATCATCTCTCACACTCATCACCAAGTCCACATCATCTACCACACTCATCACTGACTCCACATCATCTCTCACACTCATGACTGTGTCCACATCATCTGTCACACTCATCACCGAGTCCACATCATCTGTCACACTCATCACCGAGTCCACATCATCTATCACACTCATCACTGAGTCCATATCATGTCACGCTCATCACCGAGTCCACATCATCTGTCACACTAATCACCGAGTCCACATCCCCTATCACACTCATCACCGAGTCCATATCATCTCTCACACTCATCACTGAGTCAACATCATCTCTCACACTCATCGCTGAGTCCACATCATCTCTCACACTCATCACCGAGTCCACATCATCTGTCAAACTCATCACCGAGTCCACATCATCTGTCACACTCATCACCGAGTCCACATCATCTGTCACGCTCATCACTGAGTCCACATCATCTGTCACACTCATCACCGAGTCCACATCCCCTCTCACACTCATCACTGAGTCCACATCATCTGTCACACTCATCACCGAGTCCACATCATCTGTCAAGCTCATCACTGAGTCCACATCATCTGTCAAACTCATCACTGAGTCCACATCATCTCTCACACTCATCACTGAGTCCACATCATCTGTCACGCTCATCACCGAGTCCACATCATCTGTCACACTCATCACCGAGTCCACATCATCTGTCACACTCATCACCGAGTCCACATCATCTGTCACGCTCATCACTGAGTCCACATCATCTGTCACACTCATCACCGAGTCCACATCCCCTCTCACACTCATCACTGAGTCCACATCATCTGTCACACTCATCACCGAGTCCACATCATCTGTCACGCTCATCACTGAGTCCACATCATCTGTCACACTCATCATTGAGTCCAGATCATCTCTCATACTCATCACCAAGTCCACATCATCTACCACACTCATCACTGACTCCACATCATGTCACGCTCATCACCGAGTCCACATCACCTATCACACTCATCACTGAGTCCCCATCATCTCTCACACTCATGACTGTGTCCACATCATCTGTCACACTCATCACCGAGTCCACATCATCTGTCACACTCATCACCGAGTCCACATCATCTATCACACTCATCACTGAGTCCATATCATGTCACGCTCATCACCGAGTCCACATCATCTGTCACACTAATCACCGAGTCCACATCCACTATCACACTCATCACCGAGTCCACATCATCTCTCACACTCATCACTGAGTCCACATCATCTCTCACACTCATCGCTGAGTCCACATTATCTCTCACACTCATCACCGAGTCCATATCATCTGTCACACTCATCACCGAGTCCACATCATCTGTCACACTCATCACCGAGTCCCCATCATCTGTCACGCTCATCACTGAGTCCACATCATCTGTCACATTCATCACCGAGTCCACATCCCCTCTCACACTCATCACTGAGTCCACATCATCTGTCACACTCATCACGGAGTCCACATCATCTGTCAAGCTCATCACTGAGTCCATATCATCTGTCAAACTCATCACTGAGTCCACATCATCTCTCACACTCATCACTGAGTCCACATCATCTGTCACACTCATCACCGAGTCCACATCATCTGTCACACTAATCACCGAGTCCACATCCCCTATCACACTCATCACCGTGTCCACATCATCTCTCACACTCATCACTGAGTGCACATCATCTCTCACACTCATCGCTGAGTCCACATCATCTCTCACACTCATCACCGATTCCACATCATCTGTCACACTCATCACCGAGTCCACATCATCTATCACACTCATCACTGAGTCCACATCATGTCACGCTCATCACCGAGTCCACATCATCTGTCACACTAATCACCGAGTCCACATCCCCTATCACACTCATCACCGAGTCCCCATCATCTCTCACACTCATGACTGTGTCCACATCATCTGTCACACTCATCACCGAGTCCACATCATCTGTCACACTCATCACCGAGTCCACATCATCTATCACACTCATCACTGAGTCCATATCATGTCACGCTCATCACCGAGTCCACATCATCTGTCACACTAATCACCGAGTCCACATCCCCTATCACACTCATCACCGAGTCCATATCATCTCTCACACTCATCACTGAGTCAACATCATCTCTCACACTCATCGCTGAGTCCACATCATCTCTCACACTCATCACAGAGTCCACATCATCTGTCAAACTCATCACCGAGTCCACATCATCTGTCACACTCATCACCGAGTCCACATCATCTGTCACGCTCATCACTGAGTCCACATCATCTGTCACACTCATCACCGAGTCCACATCCCCTCTCACACTCATCACTGAGTCCACATCATCTGTCACACTCATCACCGAGTCCACATCATCTGTCAAGCTCATCACTGAGTCCACATCATCTGTCAAACTCATCACTGAGTCCACATCATCTCTCACACTCATCACTGAGTCCACATCATCTGTCACGCTCATCACCGAGTCCACATCATCTGTCACACTCATCACCGAGTCCACATCATCTGTCACACTCATCACCGAGTCCCCATCATCTGTCACGCTCATCACTGAGTCCACATCATCTGTCACACTCATCACCGAGTCCACATCCCCTCTCACACTCATCACTGAGTCCACATCATCTGTCACACTCATCACGGAGTCCACATCATCTGTCAAGCTCATCACTGAGTCCATATCATCTGTCAAACTCATCACTGAGTCCACATCATCTCTCACACTCATCACTGAGTCCACATCATCTGTCACACTCATCACCGAGTCCACATCATCTGTCACACTAATCACCGAGTCCACATCCCCTATCACACTCATCACCGTGTCCACATCATCTCTCACACTCATCACCGAGTCCACATCATCTGTCACGCTCATCACTGAGTCCACATCATCTGTCACACTCATCATTGAGTCCAGATCATCTCTCATACTCATCACCAAGTCCACATCATCTACCACACTCATCACTGACTCCACATCATGTCACGCTCATCACCGAGTCCACATCACCTATCACACTCATCACTGAGTCCCCATCATCTCTCACACTCATGACTGTGTCCACATCATCTGTCACACTCATCACCGAGTCCACATCATCTGTCACACTCATCACCGAGTCCACATCATCTATCACACTCATCACTGAGTCCATATCATGTCACGCTCATCACCGAGTCCACATCATCTGTCACACTAATCACCGAGTCCACATCCACTATCACACTCATCACCGAGTCCACATCATCTCTCACACTCATCACTGAGTCCACATCATCTCTCACACTCATCGCTGAGTCCACATTATCTCTCACACTCATCACCGAGTCCACATCTTCTGTCACACTCATCACCGAGTCCACATCATCTGTCACACTCATCACCGAGTCCACATCCCCTCTCACACTCATCACTGAGTCCACATCATCTGTCACACTCATCACCGAGTCCACATCATCTGTCAAGCTCATCACTGAGTCCACATCATCTGTCAAACTCATCACTGAGTCCACATCATCTCTCACACTCATCACTGAGTCCACATCATCTGTCACGCTCATCACCGAGTCCACATCATCTGTCACACTCATCACCGAGTCCACATCATCTGTCACACTCATCACCGAGTCCCCATCATCTGTCACGCTCATCACTGAGTCCACATCATCTGTCACACTCATCACCGAGTCCACATCCCCTCTCACACTCATCACTGAGTCCACATCATCTGTCACACTCATCACGGAGTCCACATCATCTGTCAAGCTCATCACTGAGTCCATATCATCTGTCAAACTCATCACTGAGTCCACATCATCTCTCACACTCATCACTGAGTCCACATCATCTGTCACACTCATCACCGAGTCCACATCATCTGTCACACTAATCACCGAGTCCACATCCCCTATCACACTCATCACCGTGTCCACATCATCTCTCACACTCATCACCGAGTCCACATCATCTGTCACGCTCATCACTGAGTCCACATCATCTGTCACACTCATCATTGAGTCCAGATCATCTCTCATACTCATCACCAAGTCCACATCATCTACCACACTCATCACTGACTCCACATCATGTCACGCTCATCACCGAGTCCACATCACCTATCACACTCATCACTGAGTCCCCATCATCTCTCACACTCATGACTGTGTCCACATCATCTGTCACACTCATCACCGAGTCCACATCATCTGTCACACTCATCACCGAGTCCACATCATCTATCACACTCATCACTGAGTCCATATCATGTCACGCTCATCACCGAGTCCACATCATCTGTCACACTAATCACCGAGTCCACATCCACTATCACACTCATCACCGAGTCCACATCATCTCTCACACTCATCACTGAGTCCACATCATCTCTCACACTCATCGCTGAGTCCACATTATCTCTCACACTCATCACCGAGTCCACATCATCTGTCACACTCATCACCGAGTCCACATCATCTGTCACACTCATCACCGAGTCCCCATCATCTGTCACGCTCATCACTGAGTCCACATCATCTGTCACACTCATCACCGAGTCCACATCCCCTCTCACACTCATCACTGAGTCCACATCATCTGTCACACTCATCACGGAGTCCACATCATCTGTCAAGCTCATCACTGAGTCCATATCATCTGTCAAACTCATCACTGAGTCCACATCATCTCTCACACTCATCACTGAGTCCACATCATCTGTCACACTCATCACCGAGTCCACATCATCTGTCACACTAATCACCGAGTCCACATCCCCTATCACACTCATCACCGTGTCCACATCATCTCTCACACTCATCACTGAGTGCACATCATCTCTCACACTCATCGCTGAGTCCACATCATCTCTCACACTCATCACCGATTCCACATCATCTGTCACACTCATCACCGAGTCCACATCATCTATCACACTCATCACTGAGTCCACATCATGTCACGCTCATCACCGAGTCCACATCATCTGTCACACTAATCACCGAGTCCACATCCCCTATCACACTCATCACCGAGTCCCCATCATCTCTCACACTCATGACTGTGTCCACATCATCTGTCACACTCATCACCGAGTCCACATCATCTGTCACACTCATCACCGAGTCCACATCATCTATCACACTCATCACTGAGTCCATATCATGTCACGCTCATCACCGAGTCCACATCATCTGTCACACTAATCACCGAGTCCACATCCCCTATCACACTCATCACCGAGTCCATATCATCTCTCATACTCATCACTGAGTCAACATCATCTCTCACACTCATCGCTGAGTCCACATCATCTCTCACACTCATCACCGAGTCCACATCATCTGTCAAACTCATCACCGAGTCCACATCATCTGTCACACTCATCACCGAGTCCACATCATCTGTCACGCTCATCACTGAGTCCACATCATCTGTCACACTCATCACCGAGTCCACATCCCCTCTCACACTCATCACTGAGTCCACATCATCTGTCACACTCATCACCGAGTCCACATCATCTGTCAAGCTCATCACTGAGTCCACATCATCTGTCAAACTCATCACTGAGTCCACATCATCTCTCACACTCATCACTGAGTCCACATCATCTGTCACGCTCATCACCGAGTCCACATCATCTGTCACACTCATCACCGAGTCCACATCATCTGTCACACTCATCACCGAGTCCACATCATCTTTCACGCTCATCACTGAGTCCACATCATCTGTCACACTCATCACCGAGTCCACATCCCCTCTCACACTCATCACTGAGTCCACATCATCTGTCACACTCATCACCGAGTCCACATCATCTGTCACGCTCATCACTTAGTCCACATCATCTGTCACACTCATCATTGAGTCCAGATCATCTCTCATACTCATCACCAAGTCCACATCATCTACCACACTCATCACTGACTCCACATCATGTCACGCTCATCACCGAGTCCACATCACCTATCACACTCATCACTGAGTCCCCATCATCTCTCATACTCATGACTGTGTCCACATCATCTGTCACACTCATCACCGAGTCCACATCATCTGTCACACTCATCACCGAGTCCACATCATCTATCACACTCATCACTGAGTCCATATCATGTCACGCTCATCACCGAGTCCACATCATCTGTCACACTAATCACCGAGTCCACATCCACTATCACACTCATCACCGAGTCCACATCATCTCTCACACTCATCACTGAGTCCACATCATCTCTCACACTCATCGCTGAGTCCACATTATCTCTCACACTCATCACCGAGTCCACATCATCTGTCACACTCATCACCGAGTCCACATCATCTGTCACACTCATCACCGAGTCCCCATCATCTGTCACGCTCATCACTGAGTCCACATCATCTGTCACACTCATCACCGAGTCCACATCCCCTCTCACACTCATCACTGAGTCCACATCATCTGTCACACTCATCACGGAGTCCACATCATCTGTCAAGCTCATCACTGAGTCCACATCATCTGTCAAACTCATCACTGAGTCCACATCATCTCTCACACTCATCACTGAGTCCACATCATCTGTCACACTCATCACCGAGTCCACATCATCTGTCACGCTCATCACTGAGTCCACATCATCTGTCACACTCATCATTGAGTCCAGATCATCTCTCACACTCATCACCAAGTCCACATCATCTACCACACTCATCACTGATTCCACATCATGTCACGCTCATCACCGAGTCCACATCCCCTATCACACTCATCACTGAGTCCCCATCATCTCTCACACTCATGACTGTGTCCACATCATCTGTCACACTCATCACCGAGTCCACATCATCTGTCACACTCATCACCGAGTCCACATCATCTATCACACTCATCACTGAGTCCACATCATGTCACGCTCATCACCGAGTCCACATCATCTGTCACACTAATCACCGAGTCCACATCCCCTATCACACTCATCACTGAGTCCACATCATCTCTCAAACTCATCACTGAGCCCACATCATCTCTCACACTCATCAACGAGTCCACATCATCTGTCACACTCATCACCGAGTCCACATCATCTGTCACACTCATCACCGAGTCCACATCATCTGTCACGCTCATCACTGAGTCCACATTATCAGTCACACTCATCACCGAGTCCACATCCCCTCTCACACTCATCACTGAGTCCACATCATCTGTCACACTCATCACTGAGTCCACATCATCTCTCACACTCATCACTGAGTCCACATCATCTGTCACGCTCATCACCGAGTCCACATCATCTGTCACACACATCACCGAGTCCACATCATCTGTCACACTCATCATCGAGTCCACATCATCTTTCACGCTCATCACTGAGTCCACATCATCTGTCACACTCATCACCGAGTCCACATCCCCTCTCACACTCATCACTGAGTCCACATCATCTGTCACACTCATCACCGAGTCCACATCATCTGTCAAGCTCATCACTGAGTCCACATCATCTGTCAAACTCATCACTGAGTCCACATCATCTCTCACACTCATCACTGAGTCCACATCATCTGTCACGCTCATCACCGAGTCCACATCATCTGTCACACTCATCACCGAGTCCACATCATCTGTCACACTCATCACCGAGTCCACATCATCTGTCACGCTCATCACTGAGTCCACATCATCTGTCACACTCATCACCGAGTCCACATACCCTCTCACACTCATCACTGAGTCCACATCATCTGTCACACTCATCACCGAGTCCACATCATCTGTCACGCTCATCACTGAGTCCACATCATCTGTCACACTCATCATTGAGTCCAGATCATCTAAACACTCATCACCAAGTCCACATCATCTACCACACTCATCACTGACTCCAAATCATGTCACGCTCATCACCGAGTCCACATCCCCTATCACACTCATCACTGAGTCCCCATCATCTCTCACACTCATGACTGAGTCCATATCATGTCACGCTCATCACCGAGTCCACATCATCTGTCACACTAATCACCGAGTCCACATCCCCTATCACACTCATCACCGAGTCCACATCATCTCTCACACTCATCACTGAGTCCACATCATCTCTCACACTCATCGCTGAGTCCACATCATCTCTCACACTCATCACCGAGTCCACATCATCTGTCACACTCATCACCGAGTCCACATCATCTGTCACACTCATCACCGAGTCCCCATCATCTGTCACGCTCATCACTGAGTCCACATCATCTGTCACACTCATCACCGAGTCCACATCCCCTCTCACACTTATCACTGAGTCCACATCATCTGTCACACTCATCACCGAGTCCACATCATCTGTCAAGCTCATCACTGAGTCCACATCATCTGTCAAACTCATCACTGAGTCCACATCATCTCTCACACTCATCACTGAGTCCACATCATCTGTCACACTCATCACCGAGTCCACATCATCTGTCACGCTCATCACTGAGTCCACATCATCTGTCACACTCATCATTGAGTCCAGATCATCTCTCACACTCATCACCAAGTCCACATCATCTACCACACTCATCACTGACTCCACATCATGTCACGCTCATCACCGAGTCCACATCCCCTATCACACTCATCACTGAGTCCCCATCATCTCTCACACTCATGACTGTGTCCACATCATCTGTCACACTCATCACCGAGTCCACATCATCTGTCACACTCATCACCGAGTCCACATCATCTATCACACTCATCACTGAGTCCACATCATGTCACGCTCATCACCGAGTCCACATCATCTGTCACACTAATCACCGAGTCCATATCCCCTATCACACTCATCACTGAGTCCACATCATCTCTCAAACTCATCACTGAGCCCACATCATCTGTCACACTCATCAACGAGTCCACATCATCTGTCACACTCATCACCGAGTCCACATCATCAGTCACACTCATCACCGAGTCCACATCCCCTCTCACACTCATCACTGAGTCCACATCATCTCTCACACTCATCACTGAGTCCACATCATCTGTCACGCTCATCACCGAGTCCACATCATCTGTCACACACATCACCGAGTCCACATCATCTGTCACACTCATCACCGAGTCCACATCATCTGTCACGCTCATCACTGAGTCCACATCATCTGTCACACTCATCACCGAGTCCACATCCCCTCTCACACTCATCACTGTGTCCACATCATCTGTCACACTAATCACCGAGTCCACATCATCTGTCACGATCATCACCGAGTCCACATCATCTGTCACACACATCACCGAGTCCACATCATCTGTCACACTCATCACCGAGTCCACATCATCTGTCACGCTCATCACTGAGTCCACATCATCTGTCACACTCATCACCGAGTCCACATCCCCTCTCACACTCATCACTGAGTCCACATCATCTGTCACACTCATCACCGAGTCCACATCATCTGTCAAGCTCATCACTGAGTCCACATCATCTGTCAAACTCATCACTGAGTCCACATCATCTCTCACACTCATCACTGAGTCCACATCATCTGTCACGCTCATCACCGAGTCCACATCATCTGTCACACTCATCACCGAGTACACATCATCTGTCACACTCATCACCGAGTCCACATCATCTGTCACGCTCATCACTGAGTCCACATCATCTGTCACACTCATCACCGAGTCCACATACCCTCTCACACTCATCACTGAGTCCACATCATCTGTCAAACTCATCACCGAGTCCACATCATCTGTCACGCTCATCACTGAGTCCACATCATCTGTCACACTCATCATTGAGTCCAGATCATCTGTCACACTCATCACCGAGTCCACATCATCTGTCAAGCTCATCACTGAGTCCACATCATCTGTCAAACTCATCACTGAGTCCACATCATCTCTCACACTCATCACTGATTCCACATCATGTCACGCTCATCACCGAGTCCACATCCCCTATCACACTCATCACTGAGTCCCCATCATCTCTCACACTCATGACTGTGTCCACATCATCTGTCACACTCATCACCGAGTCCACATCATCTGTCACACTCATCACCGAGTCCACATCATCTATCACACTCATCACTGAGTCCACATCATGTCACGCTCATCACCGAGTCCACATCATCTGTCACACTAATCACCGAGTCCACATCCCCTATCACACTCATCACTGAGTCCACATCATCTCTCAAACTCATCACTGAGCCCACATCATCTCTCACACTCATCAACGAGTCCACATCATCTGTCACACTCATCACCGAGTCCACATCATCTGTCACACTCATCACCGAGTCCACATCATCTGTCACGCTCATCACTGAGTCCACATTATCAGTCACACTCATCACCGAGTCCACATCCCCTCTCACACTCATCACTGAGTCCACATCATCTGTCACACTCATCACTGAGTCCACATCATCTCTCACACTCATCACTGAGTCCACATCATCTGTCACGCTCATCACCGAGTCCACATCATCTGTCACACACATCACCGAGTCCACATCATCTGTCACACTCATCATCGAGTCCACATCATCTTTCACGCTCATCACTGAGTCCACATCATCTGTCACACTCATCACCGAGTCCACATCCCCTCTCACACTCATCACTGAGTCCACATCATCTGTCACACTCATCACCGAGTCCACATCATCTGTCAAGCTCATCACTGAGTCCACATCATCTGTCAAACTCATCACTGAGTCCACATCATCTCTCACACTCATCACTGAGTCCACATCATCTGTCACGCTCATCACCGAGTCCACATCATCTGTCACACTCATCACCGAGTCCACATCATCTGTCACACTCATCACCGAGTCCACATCATCTGTCACGCTCATCACTGAGTCCACATCATCTGTCACACTCATCACCGAGTCCACATACCCTCTCACACTCATCACTGAGTCCACATCATCTGTCACACTCATCACCGAGTCCACATCATCTGTCACGCTCATCACTGAGTCCACATCATCTGTCACACTCATCATTGAGTCCAGATCATCTAAACACTCATCACCAAGTCCACATCATCTACCACACTCATCACTGACTCCACATCATGTCACGCTCATCACCGAGTCCACATCCCCTATCACACTCATCACTGAGTCCCCATCATCTCTCACACTCATGACTGAGTCCATATCATGTCACGCTCATCACCGAGTCCACATCATCTGTCACACTAATCACCGAGTCCACATCCCCTATCACACTCATCACCGAGTCCACATCATCTCTCACACTCATCACTGAGTCCACATCATCTCTCACACTCATCGCTGAGTCCACATCATCTCTCACACTCATCACCGAGTCCACATCATCTGCCACACTCATCACCGAGTCCACATCATCTGTCACACTCATCACCGAGTCCCCATCATCTGTCACGCTCATCACTGAGTCCACATCATCTGTCACACTCATCACCGAGTCCACATCCCCTCTCACACTTATCACTGAGTCCACATCATCTGTCACACTCATCACCGAGTCCACATCATCTGTCAAGCTCATCACTGAGTCCACATCATCTGTCAAACTCATCACTGAGTCCACATCATCTCTCACACTCATCACTGAGTCCACATCATCTGTCACACTCATCACCGAGTCCACATCATCTGTCACGCTCATCACTGAGTCCACATCATCTGTCACACTCATCATTGAGTCCAGATCATCTCTCACACTCATCACCAAGTCCACATCATCTACCACACTCATCACTGACTCCACATCATGTCACGCTCATCACCGAGTCCACATCCCCTATCACACTCATCACTGAGTCCCCATCATCTCTCACACTCATGACTGTGTCCACATCATCTGTCACACTCATCACCGAGTCCACATCATCTGTCACACTCATCACCGAGTCCACATCATCTATCACACTCATCACTGAGTCCACATCATGTCACGCTCATCACCGAGTCCACATCATCTGTCACACTAATCACCGAGTCCATATCCCCTATCACACTCATCACTGAGTCCACATCATCTCTCAAACTCATCACTGAGCCCACATCATCTGTCACACTCATCAACGAGTCCACATCATCTGTCACACTCATCACCGAGTCCACATCATCAGTCACACTCATCACCGAGTCCACATCCCCTCTCACACTCATCACTGAGTCCACATCATCTCTCACACTCATCACTGAGTCCACATCATCTGTCACGCTCATCACCGAGTCCACATCATCTGTCACACACATCACCGAGTCCACATCATCTGTCACACTCATCACCGAGTCCACATCATCTGTCACGCTCATCACTGAGTCCACATCATCTGTCACACTCATCACCGAGTCCACATCCCCTCTCACACTCATCACTGTGTCCACATCATCTGTCACACTAATCACCGAGTCCACATCATCTGTCACGATCATCACCGAGTCCACATCATCTGTCACACACATCACCGAGTCCACATCATCTGTCACACTCATCACCGAGGCCACATCATCTGTCACGCTCATCACTGAGTCCACATCATCTGTCACACTCATCACCGAGTCCACATCCCCTCTCACACTCATCACTGAGTCCACATCATCTGTCACACTCATCACCGAGTCCACATCATCTGTCAAGCTCATCACTGAGTCCACATCATCTGTCAAACTCATCACTGAGTCCACATCATCTCTCACACTCATCACTGAGTCCACATCATCTGTCACGCTCATCACCGAGTCCACATCATCTGTCACACTCATCACCGAGTACACATCATCTGTCACACTCATCACCGAGTCCACATCATCTGTCACGCTCATCACTGAGTCCACATCATCTGTCACACTCATCACCGAGTCCACATACCCTCTCACACTCATCACTGAGTCCACATCATCTGTCAAACTCATCACCGAGTCCACATCATCTGTCACGCTCATCACTGAGTCCACATCATCTGTCACACTCATCATTGAGTCCAGATCATCTGTCACACTCATCACCGAGTCCACATCATCTGTCAAGCTCATCACTGAGTCCACATCATCTGTCAAACTCATCACTGAGTCCACATCATCTCTCACACTCATCACTGAGTCCACACATCTGTCACGCTCATCACCGAGTCCACATCATCTGTCACACTCATCACCGAGTACACATCATCTGTCACACTCATCACCGAGTCCACATCATCTGTCACGCTCATCACTGAGTCCACATCATCTGTCACACTCATCACCAAGTCCACATCATCTACCACACTCATCACTGACTCCACATCATGTCACGCTCATCACCGAGTCCATATCCCCTATCACACTCATCACTGAGTCCCCATCATCTCTCACACTCATGACTGTGTCCACATCATCTGTCACACTCATCACCGAGTCCACATCATCTGTCACACTCATCACCGAGTCCACATCATCTATCACACTCATCACTGAGTCCATATCATGTCACGCTCATCACCGAGTCCACATCATCTGTCACACTAATCACCGAGTCCACATCCCCTATCACACTCATCACCGAGTCCACATCATCTCTCACACTCATCACTGAGTCCACATCATCTCTCACACTCATCGCTGAGTCCACATCATCTCTCACACTCATCACCGAGTCCACATCATCTGTCACACTCATCACCGAGTCCACATCATCTATCACACTCATCACTGAGTCCACATCATGTCACGCTCATCACCGAGTCCACATCATCTGTCACACTAATCACCGAGTCCACATCCCCTATCACACTCATCACTGAGTCCACATCATCTGTCAAGCTCATCACTGAGCCCACATCATCTCTCACACTCATCAACGAGTCCACATCATCTGTCACACTCATCACCGAGTCCACATCATCTGTCACACTCATCACCGAGTCCACATCATCTGTCACGCTCATCACTGAGTCCACATCATCAGTCATACTCATCACCGAGTCCACATCCCCTCTCACACTCATCACTGAGTCCACATCATCTGTCACACTCATCACCGAGTCCACATCATCTGTCAAGCTCATCACTGAGTCCACATCATCTGTCAAACTCATCACTGAGTCCACATCATCTCTCACACTCATCACTGAGTCCACATCATCTGTCACGCTCATCACCGAGTCCACATCATCTGTCACACACATCACCGAGTCCACATCATCTGTCACACTCATCACCGAGTCCACATCATCTGTCACGCTCATCACTGAGTCCACATCATCTGTCACACTCATCACCGAGTCCACATCCCCTCTCACACTCATCACTGTGTCCACATCATCTGTCACACTCATCACCGAGTCCACATCATCTGTCACGCTCATCACCGAGTCCACATCATCTGTCACACACATCACCGAGTCCACATCATCTGTCACACTCATCACCGAGTCCACATCATCTGTCACGCTCATCACTGAGTCCACATCATCTGTCACACTCATCACCGAGTCCACATCCCCTCTCACACTCATCACTAGGTCCACATCATCTGTCACACTCATCACCGAGTCCACATCATCTTTCACGCTCATCTCTGAGTCCACATCATCTGTCACACTCATCACTGAGTCCACATCATCTCTCACACTCATCACTGAGTCCACATCATCTCTCACACTCATCACCGAGTCCACATCATCTCTCACACTCATCGCCGAGTCCACATCATCTGTCACGCTCATCACTGAGTCCACATCATCTGTCACGCTCATCACTGAGTCCACATCATCTCTCACACTCATCACCGAGTCCACATCATCTCTCACACTCATCATCAAGTCCACATCATCTATCACACTCATCACTGAGTCCACATCATGTCACGCTCATCACCGAATCCACATCCCCTATCACACTCATCACTGAGTCCACATCTCTCACACTCATCACTGAGTCCACATCCCCTATCACACTCATCACTGAGTCCACATCATCTCTCACACTCATGACTGAGTCCACATCATCTGTCACACTCATCACCGTATCCACATCATCTGTCACACTCATCACCGAGTCCACATCCCCTATCACACTCATCACTGAGTCCACATCATCTCTCAAACTCATCACTGAGCCCACATCATCTCTCACACTCATCAACGAGTCCACATCATCTGTCACACTCATCACCGAGTCCACATCATCTGTCACACTAATCACCGAGTCCACATCCCCTATCACACTCATCACCGAGTCCACATCATCTCTCACACTCATCACTGAGTCCACATCATCTCTCACACTCATCGCTGAGTCCACATCATCTCTCACACTCATCACCGAGTCCACATCATCTGTCACACTCATCACCGAGTCCACATCATCTATCACACTCATCACTGAGTCCACATCATGTCACGCTCATCACCGAGTCCACATCATCTGTCACACTAATCACCGAGTCCACATCCCCTATCACACTCATCACTGAGTCCACATCATCTCTCAAACTCATCACTGAGCCCACATCATCTCTCACACTCATCAACGAGTCCACATCATCTGTCACACTCATCACCGAGTCCACATCATCTGTCACACTCATCACCGAGTCCACATCATCTGTCACGCTCATCACTGAGTCCACATCATCAGTCATACTCATCACCGAGTCCACATCCCCTCTCACACTCATCACTGAGTCCACATCATCTGTCACACTCATCACCGAGTCCACATCATCTGTCAAGCTCATCACTGAGTCCACATCATCTGTCAAACTCATCACTGAGTCCACATCATCTCTCACACTCATCACTGAGTCCACATCATCTGTCACGCTCATCACCGAGTCCACATCATCTGTCACACACATCACCGAGTCCACATCATCTGTCACACTCATCACCGAGTCCACATCATCTGTCACGCTCATCACTGAGTCCACATCATCTGTCACACTCATCACCGAGTCCACATCCCCTCTCACACTCATCACTGTGTCCACATCATCTGTCACACTCATCACCGAGTCCACATCATCTGTCACGCTCATCACCGAGTCCACATCATCTGTCACACACATCACCGAGTCCACATCATCTGTCACACTCATCACCGAGTCCACATCATCTGTCACGCTCATCACTGAGTCCACATCATCTGTCACACTCATCACCGAGTCCACATCCCCTCTCACACTCATCACTAGGTCCACATCATCTGTCACACTCATCACCGAGTCCACATCATCTTTCACGCTCATCTCTGAGTCCACATCATCTGTCACACTCATCACTGAGTCCACATCATCTCTCACACTCATCACTGAGTCCACATCATCTCTCACACTCATCACCGAGTCCACATCATCTCTCACACTCATCGCCGAGTCCACATCATCTGTCACGCTCATCACTGAGTCCACATCATCTGTCACGCTCATCACTGAGTCCACATCATCTCTCACACTCATCACCGAGTCCACATCATCTCTCACACTCATCATCAAGTCCACATCATCTATCACACTCATCACTGAGTCCACATCATGTCACGCTCATCACCGAATCCACATCCCCTATCACACTCATCACTGAGTCCACATCTCTCACACTCATCACTGAGTCCACATCCCCTATCACACTCATCACTGAGTCCACATCATCTCTCACACTCATGACTGAGTCCACATCATCTGTCACACTCATCACCGTATCCACATCATCTGTCACACTCATCACCGAGTCCACATCCCCTATCACACTCATCACCGAGTCCACATCATCTGTCACACTCATCACTTAGTCCACATCATCAGTCACGCTCATCACTGAGTCCACATCATCTCTCACACTCATCACTGAGTCCACATCATCTGTCACACTCATCATTGAGTCCAGATCATCTCTCACACTCATCACCAAGTCCACATCATCTACCACACTCATCACTGACTCCACATCATGTCACGCTCATCACCGAGTCCACATCCCCTATCACACTCATCACTGAGTCCCCATCATCTCTCACACTCATGACTGTGTCCACATCATCTGTCACACTCATCACCGAGTCCACATCATGTCACGCTCATCACCGAGTCCACATCATCTGTCACACTAATCACCGAGTCCACATCCCCTATCACACTCATCACTGAGTCCACATCATCTCTCAAACTCATCACTGAGCCCACATCATCTCTCACACTCATCAACGAGTCCACATCATCTGTCACACTCATCACCGAGTCCACATCATCTGTCACACTCATCACCGAGTCCACATCATCTGTCACGCTCATCACTGAGTCCACATCATCAGTCATACTCATCACCGAGTCCACATCCCCTCTCACACTCATCACTGAGTCCACATCATCTGTCACACTCATCACCGAGTCCACATCATCTGTCAAGCTCATCACTGAGTCCACATCATCTGTCAAACTCATCACTGAGTCCACATCATCTCTCACACTCATCACTGAGTCCACATCATCTGTCACGCTCATCACCGAGTCCACATCATCTGTCACACACATCACCGAGTCCACATCATCTGTCACACTCATCACCGAGTCCACATCATCTGTCACGCTCATCACTGAGTCCACATCATCTGTCACACTCATCACCGAGTCCACATCCCCTCTCACACTCATCACTGTGTCCACATCATCTGTCACACTCATCACCGAGTCCACATCATCTGTCACGCTCATCACCGAGTCCACATCATCTGTCACACACATCACCGAGTCCACATCATCTGTCACACTCATCACCGAGTCCACATCATCTGTCACGCTCATCACTGAGTCCACATCATCTGTCACACTCATCACCGAGTCCACATCCCCTCTCACACTCATCACTAGGTCCACATCATCTGTCACACTCATCACCGAGTCCACATCATCTTTCACGCTCATCTCTGAGTCCACATCATCTGTCACACTCATCACTGAGTCCACATCATCTCTCACACTCATCACTGAGTCCACATCATCTCTCACACTCATCACCGAGTCCACATCATCTCTCACACTCATCGCCGAGTCCACATCATCTGTCACGCTCATCACTGAGTCCACATCATCTGTCACGCTCATCACTGAGTCCACATCATCTCTCACACTCATCACCGAGTCCACATCATCTCTCACACTCATCATCAAGTCCACATCATCTATCACACTCATCACTGAGTCCACATCATGTCACGCTCATCACCGAATCCACATCCCCTATCACACTCATCACTGAGTCCACATCTCTCACACTCATCACTGAGTCCACATCCCCTATCACACTCATCACTGAGTCCACATCATCTCTCACACTCATGACTGAGTCCACATCATCTGTCACACTCATCACCGTATCCACATCATCTGTCACACTCATCACCGAGTCCACATCCCCTATCACACTCATCACCGAGTCCACATCATCTGTCACACTCATCACTTAGTCCACATCATCAGTCACGCTCATCACTGAGTCCACATCATCTCTCACACTCATCACTGAGTCCACATCATCTGTCACACTCATCATTGAGTCCAGATCATCTCTCACACTCATCACCAAGTCCACATCATCTACCACACTCATCACTGACTCCACATCATGTCACGCTCATCACCGAGTCCACATCCCCTATCACACTCATCACTGAGTCCCCATCATCTCTCACACTCATGACTGTGTCCACATCATCTGTCACACTCATCACCGAGTCCACATCATCTGTCACACTCATCACCGAGTCCACATCATCTATCACACTCATCACTGAGTCCACATCATGTCACGCTCATCACCGAGTCCACATCATCTGTCACACTAATCACCGAGTCCACATCCCCTATCACACTCATCACCGAGTCCACATCATCTCTCACACTCATCACTGAGTCCACATCATCTCTCAAACTCATCACTGAGCCCACATCATCTCTCACACTCATCACTGAGTCCACATCATCTGTCACACTCATCACTGAGTCCACATCATCTCTCACACTCATCACCGAGTCCACATCATATCTCACACTCATCGCCGAGTCCACATCATCTGTCACGCTCATCACTGAGTCCACATCATCTGTCACGCTCATCACTGAGTCCACATCATCTCTCACACTCATCACCGAGTCCACATCATCTCTCACACTCATCATCAAGTCCACATCATCTATCACACTCATCACTGAGTCCACATCATGTCACGCTCATCACCGAATCCACATCCCCTATCACACTCATCACTGAGTCCACATCTCTCACACTCATCACTGAGTCCACATCCCCTATCACACTCATCACTGAGTCCACATCATCTCTCACACTCATGACTGAGTCCACATCATCTGTCACACTCATCACCGTATCCACATCATCTGTCACACTCATCACCGAGTCCACATCCCCTATCACACTCATCACCGAGTCCACATCATCTGTCACACTCATCACTTAGTCCACATCATCAGTCACGCTCATCACTGAGTCCACATCATCTCTCACACTCATCACTGAGTCCGCATCATCTCTCACACTCATCACTGAGTCCACATCATCTATCACACTCATCACTGAGTCCACATCATGTCACGCTCATCACCGAGTCCACATCATCTGTCACACTCATCACCGAGTCCACATCCCCTATCACACTCATCACCGAGTCCACATCATCTCTCACACTCATCACTGAGTCCACATCATCTCTCACACTCATCGCTGAGTCCACATCATCTCTCACACTCATCACCGAGTCCACATCATCTGTCACACTCATCACCGAGTCCACATCATCTGTCACACTCATCACCGAGTCCATATCATCTGTCACGCTCATCACTGAGTCCACATCATCTGTCACACTCATCACCGAGTCCACATCATCTGTCACGCTCATCACTGAGTCCACATCATCTGTCACACTCATCATTGAGTCCACTTCATCTCTCACACTCATCACCAAGTCCACATCATCTACCATACTCATCACTGACTCCACATCATCTCTCACACTCATGACTGTGTCCACATCATCTGTCACACTCATCACCGAGTCCACATCATCTGTCACACTCATCACCGAGTCCACATCATCTGTCACACTCATCACCGAGTCCACATCATCTATCACACTCATCACTGAGTCCACATCATGTCACACTCATCACCGAGTCCACATCATCTGTCACACTCATCACCGAGTCCATATCATCTGTCACGCTCATCACTGAGTCCACATCATCTGTCACGCTCATCACTGAGTCCACATCATCTGTCACACTCATCATTGAGTCCAGATCATCTCTCACACTCATCACCAAGTCCACATCATCTACCACACTCATCACTGACTCCACATCATGTCACGCTCATCACCGAGTCCACATCCCCTATCACACTCATCACCGAGTCCACATCATCTCTCACACTCATCACTGAGTCCACATCATCTCTCACACTCATCGCTGAGTCCACATCATCTCTCACACTCATCACCGAGTCCACATCATCTGTCACACTCATCACCGAGTCCACATCATCTATCACACTCATCACTGAGTCCACATCATGTCACGCTCATCACCGAGTCCACATCATCTGTCACACTAATCACCGAGTCCACATCCCCTATCACACTCATCACTGAGTCCACATCATCTCTCAAACTCATCACTGAGCCCACATCATCTCTCACACTCATCAACGAGTCCACATCATCTGTCACACTCATCACCGAGTCCACATCATCTGTCACACTCATCACCGAGTCCACATCATCTGTCACGCTCATCACTGAGTCCACATCATCAGTCATACTCATCACCGAGTCCACATCCCCTCTCACACTCATCACTGAGTCCACATCATCTGTCACACTCATCACCGAGTCCACATCATCTGTCAAGCTCATCACTGAGTCCACATCATCTGTCAAACTCATCACTGAGTCCACATCATCTCTCACACTCATCACTGAGTCCACATCATCTGTCACGCTCATCACCGAGTCCACATCATCTGTCACACACATCACCGAGTCCACATCATCTGTCACACTCATCACCGAGTCCACATCATCTGTCACGCTCATCACTGAGTCCACATCATCTGTCACACTCATCACCGAGTCCACATCCCCTCTCACACTCATCACTGTGTCCACATCATCTGTCACACTCATCACCGAGTCCACATCATCTGTCACGCTCATCACCGAGTCCACATCATCTGTCACACACATCACCGAGTCCACATCATCTGTCACACTCATCACCGAGTCCACATCATCTGTCACGCTCATCACTGAGTCCACATCATCTGTCACACTCATCACCGAGTCCACATCCCCTCTCACACTCATCACTGAGTCCACATCATCTGTCACACTCATCACCGAGTCCACATCATCTTTCACGCTCATCTCTGAGTCCACATCATCTGTCACACTCATCACTGAGTCCACATCATCTCTCACACTCATCACTGAGTCCACATCATCTCTCACACTCATCACCGAGTCCACATCATCTCTCACACTCATCGCCGAGTCCACATCATCTGTCACGCTCATCACTGAGTCCACATCATCTGTCACGCTCATCACTGAGTCCACATCATCTCTCACACTCATCACCGAGTCCACATCATCTCTCACACTCATCATCAAGTCCACATCATCTATCACACTCATCACTGAGTCCACATCATGTCACGCTCATCACCGAATCCACATCCCCTATCACACTCATCACTGAGTCCACATCTCTCACACTCATCACTGAGTCCACATCCCCTATCACACTCATCACTGAGTCCACATCATCTCTCACACTCATGACTGAGTCCACATCATCTGTCACACTCATCACCGTATCCACATCATCTGTCACACTCATCACCGAGTCCACATCCCCTATCACACTCATCACCGAGTCCACATCATCTGTCACACTCATCACTTAGTCCACATCATCAGTCACGCTCATCACTGAGTCCACATCATCTCTCACACTCATCACTGAGTCCACATCATCTGTCACACTCATCATTGAGTCCAGATCATCTCTGACACTCATCACCAAGTCCACATCATCTACCACACTCATCACTGACTCCACATCATGTCACGCTCATCACCGAGTCCACATCCCCTATCACACTCATCACTGAGTCCCCATCATCTCTCACACTCATGACTGTGTCCACATCATCTGTCACACTCATCACCGAGTCCACATCATCTGTCACACTCATCACCGAGTCCACATCATCTATCACACTCATCACTGAGTCCACATCATGTCACGCTCATCACCGAGTCCACATCATCTGTCACACTAATCACCGAGTCCACATCCCCTATCACACTCATCACCGAGTCCACATCATCTCTCACACTCATCACTGAGTCCACATCATCTCTCAAACTCATCACTGAGCCCACATCATCTCTCACACTCATCACTGAGTCCACATCATCTGTCACACTCATCACTGAGTCCACATCATCTCTCACACTCATCACCGAGTCCACATCATATCTCACACTCATCGCCGAGTCCACATCATCTGTCACGCTCATCACTGAGTCCACATCATCTGTCACGCTCATCACTGAGTCCACATCATCTCTCACACTCATCACCGAGTCCACATCATCTCTCACACTCATCATCAAGTCCACATCATCTATCACACTCATCACTGAGTCCACATCATGTCACGCTCATCACCGAATCCACATCCCCTATCACACTCATCACTGAGTCCACATCTCTCACACTCATCACTGAGTCCACATCCCCTATCACACTCATCACTGAGTCCACATCATCTCTCACACTCATGACTGAGTCCACATCATCTGTCACACTCATCACCGTATCCACATCATCTGTCACACTCATCACCGAGTCCACATCCCCTATCACACTCATCACCGAGTCCACATCATCTGTCACACTCATCACTTAGTCCACATCATCAGTCACGCTCATCACTGAGTCCACATCATCTCTCACACTCATCACTGTGTCCGCATCATCTCTCACACTCATCACTGAGTCCACATCATCTATCACACTCATCACTGAGTCCACATCATGTCACGCTCATCACCGAGTCCACATCATCTGTCACACTCATCACCGAGTCCACATCCCCTATCACACTCATCACCGAGTCCACATCATCTCTCACACTCATCACTGAGTCCACATCATCTCTCACACTCATCGCTGAGTCCACATCATCTCTCACACTCATCACCGAGTCCACATCATCTGTCACACTCATCACCGAGTCCACATCATCTGTCACACTCATCACCGAGTCCATATCATCTGTCACGCTCATCACTGAGTCCACATCATCTGTCACACTCATCACCGAGTCCACATCATCTGTCACGCTCATCACTGAGTCCACATCATCTGTCACACTTATCATTGAGTCCACTTCATCTCTCACACTCATCACCAAGTCCACATCATCTACCACACTCATCACTGACTCCACATCATCTCTCACACTCATGACTGTGTCCACATCATCTGTCACACTCATCACCGAGTCCACATCATCTGTCACACTCATCACCGAGTCCACATCATCTATCACACTTATCACTGAGTCCACATCATGTCAAGCTCATCACCGAGTCCACATCATCTGTCACACTAATCACCGAGTCCACATCCCCTATCACACTCATCACCGAGTCCACATCATCTCTCACACTCATCACTGAGTGCACATCATCTCTCACACTCATCGCTGAGTCCACATCATCTCTCACACTCATCACCGAGTCCACATCATCTGTCACACTCATCACCGAGTCCACATCATCTGTCACACTCATCACCGAGTCCATATCATCTGTCACGCTCATCACTGAGTGCACATCCCCTATCACACTCATCACTGAGTCCACATCTCTCACACTCATCACTGAGTCCACATCCCCTATCACACTCATCACTGAGTCCACATCATCTCTCACACTCATGACTGAGTCCACATCATCTGTCACACTCATCACCGTATCCACATCATCTGTCACACTCATCACCGAGTCCACATCCCCTATCACACTCATCACCGAGTCCACATCATCTGTCACACTCATCACTTAGTCCACATCATCAGTCACGCTCATCACTGAGTCCACATCATCTCTCACACTCATCACTGAGTCCGCATCATCTCTCACACTCATCACTGAGTCCACATCATCTATCACACTCATCACTGAGTCCACATCATGTCACGCTCATCACCGAGTCCACATCATCTGTCACACTCATCACCGAGTCCACATCCCCTATCACACTCATCACCGAGTCCACATCATCTCTCACACTCATCACTGAGTCCACATCATCTCTCACACTCATCGCTGAGTCCACATCATCTCTCACACTCATCACCGAGTCCACATCATCTGTCACACTCATCACCGAGTCCACATCATCTGTCACACTCATCACCGAGTCCATATCATCTGTCACGCTCATCACTGAGTCCACATCATCTGTCACTCTCATCACCGAGTCCACATCATCTGTCACGCTCATCACTGAGTCCACATCATCTGTCACACTCATCATTGAGTCCACTTCATCTCTCACACTCATCACCAAGTCCACTTCATCTCTCACACTCATCACCAAGTCCACATCATCTACCACACTCATCACTGACTCCACATCATCTCTCACACTCATGACTGTGTCCACATCATCTGTCACACTCATCACCGAGTCCACATCATCTATCACACTCATCACTGAGTCCACATCATGTCAAGCTCATCACCGAGTCCACATCATCTGTCACACTAATCACCGAGTCCACATCCCCTATCACACTCATCACCGAGTCCCCATCATCTCTCACTCTCATGACTATGTCCACATCATCTCTCACACTCATCACTGAGTCCACATCATCTGTCACGCTCATCACCGAGTCCACATCATCTGTCACACTCATCACCGAGTCCACATCATCTGTCACACTCATCACCGAGTCCACATCATCTGTCACGCTCATCACTGAGTCCACATCATCTGTCACACTCATCACCGAGTCCACATACCCTCTCACACTCATCACTGAGTCCACATCATCTGTCACACTCATCACCGAGTCCACATCATCTGTCACGCTCATCACTGAGTCCACATCATCTGTCACACTCATCATTGAGTCCAGATCATCTCTCACACTCATCACCAAGTCCACATCATCTACCACACTCATCACTGACTCCACATCATGTCACGCTCATCACCGAGTCCACATCCCCTATCACACTCATCACTGAGTCCCCATCATCTCTCACACTCATGACTGTGTCCACATCATCTGTCACACTCATCACCGAGTCCACATCATCTGTCACACTCATCACCGAGTCCACATCATCTATCACACTCATCACTGAGTCCATATCATGTCACGCTCATCACCGAGTCCACATCATCTGTCACACTAATCACCGAGTCCACATCCCCTATCACACTCATCACCGAGTCCACATCATCTCTCACACTCATCACTGAGTCCACATCATCTCTCACACTCATCGCTGAGTCCACATCATCTCTCACACTCATCACCGAGTCCACATCATCTGTCACACTCATCACCGAGTCCACATCATCTGTCACACTCATCACCGAGTCCCAATCATCTGTCACGCTCATCACTGAGTCCACATCATCTGTCACACTCATCACCGAGTCCACATCCCCTCTCACACTCATCAATGAGTCCACATCATCTGTCACACTCATCACCGAGTCCACATCATCTGTCACGCTCATCACTGAGTCCACATCATCTGTCACACTCATCATTGAGTCCAGATCATCTCTCACACTCATCACCAAGTCCACATCATCTACCACACTCATCACTGACTCCACATCATGTCACGCTCATCACCGAGTCCACATCCCCTATCACACTCATCACTGAGTCCCCATCATCTCTCACACTCATGACTGTGTCCACATCATCTGTCACACTCATCACCGAGTCCACATCATCTGTCACACTCATCACCGAGTCCACATCATCTATCACACTCATCACTGAGTCCACATCATGTCACGCTCATCACCGAGTCCACATCATCTGTCACACTCATCAACGAGTCCATATCATCTGTCACACTCATCACCGAGTCCACATCATCTGTCACACTCATCACCGAGTCCACATCATCTGTCACGCTCATCACTGAGTCCACATCATCAGTCACACTCATCACCGAGTCCACATCCCCTCTCACACTCATCACTGAGTCCATATCATCTGTCACACTCATCACCGAGTCCACATCATCTGTCAAGCTCATCACTGAGTCCACATCATCTGTCAAACTCATCACCGAGTCCACATCATCTGTCAAGCTCATCACTGAGTCCACATCATTTGTCAAACCCATCACTGAGTCCACATCATCTCTCACACTCATCACTGAGTCCACATCATCTGTCACACTCATCACCAAGTCCACATCATCTACCACACTCATCACTGACTCCACATCATGTCACGCTCATCACCGAGTCCATATCCCCTATCACACTCATCACTGAGTCCCCATCATCTCTCACACTCATGACTGTGTCCACATCATCTGTCACACTCATCACTGAGTCCACATCATCAGTCATACTCATCACCGAGTCCACATCCCCTCTCACACTCATCACTGAGTCCACATCATCTGTCACACTCATCACCGAGTCCACATCATCTGTCAAGCTCATCACTGAGTCCACATCATCTGTCAAACTCATCACTGAGTCCACATCATCTCTCACACTCATCACTGAGTCCACATCATCTGTCACGCTCATCACCGAGTCCACATCATCTGTCACACACATCACCGAGTCCACATCATCTGTCACACTCATCACCGAGTCCACATCATCTGTCACGCTCATCACTGAGTCCACATCATCTGTCACACTCATCACCGAGTCCACATCATCTGTCACGCTCATCACTGAGTCCACATCATCTGTCACACTCATCATTGAGTCCACTTCATCTCTCACACTCATCACCAAGTCCACATCATCTACCACACTCATCACTGACTCCACATCATCTCTCACACTCATGACTGTGTCCACATCATCTGTCACACTCATCACCGAGTCCACATCATCTGTCACACTCATCACCGAGTCCACATCATCTATCACACTCATCACTGAGTCCACATCATGTCAAGCTCATCACCGAGTCCACATCATCTGTCACACTAATCACCGAGTCCACATCCCCTATCACACTCATCACCGAGTCCACATCATCTCTCACACTCATCACTGAGTGCACATCATCTCTCACACTCATCGCTGAGTCCACATCATCTCTCACACTCATCACCGAGTCCACATCATCTGTCACACTCATCACCGAGTCCACATCATCTATCACACTCATCACTGAGTCCACATCATGTCACGCTCATCACCGAGTCCACATCATCTGTCACACTAATCACCGAGTCCACATCCCCTATCACACTCATCACCGAGTCCCCATCATCTCTCACACTCATGACTGTGTCCACATCATCTGTCACACTCATCACCGAGTCCACATCATCTGTCACACTCATCACCGAGTCCACATCATCTATCACACTCATCACTGAGTCCATATCATGTCAGGCTCATCACCGAGTCCACATCATCTGTCACACTAATCACCGAGTCCACATCCCCTATCACACTCATCACCGAGTCCACATCATCTCTCACACTCATCACTGAGTGCACATCATCTCTCACACTCATCGCTGAGTCCACATCATCTATCACACTCATCACCGATTCCACATCATCTGTCACACTCATCACCAAGTCCACATCATCTATCACACTCATCACTGAGTCCACATCATGTCACGCTCATCACCGAGTCCACATCATCTGTCACACTAATCACCGAGTCCACATCCCCTATCACACTCATCACCGAGTCCCCATCATCTCTCACACTCATGACTGTGTCCACATCATCTGTCACACTCATCACCGAGTCCACATCATCTGTCACACTCATCACCGAGTCCACATCATCTGTCACGCTCATCACTGAGTCCACATCATCTGTCACACTCATCACCGAGTCCACATCCCCTCTCACACTCATCACTGAGTCCACATCATCTGTCACACTCATCACCGAGTCCACATCATCTGTCAAGCTCATCACTGAGTCCACATCATCTGTCAAACTCATCACTGAGTCCACATCATCTCTCACACTCATCACTGAGTCCACATCATCTGTCACGCTCATCACCGAGTCCACATCATCTGTCACACTCATCACCGAGTCCACATCATCTGTCACACTCATCACCGAGTCCACATCATCTGTCACGCTCATCACTGAGTCCACATCATCTGTCACACTCATCACCGAGTCCACATACCCTCTCACACTCATCACTGAGTCCACATCATCTGTCACACTCATCACCGAGTCCACATCATCTGTCACGCTCATCACTGAGTCCACATCATCTGTCACACTCATCATTGAGTCCAGATCATCTCTCACACTCATCACCAAGTCCACATCATCTACCACACTCATCACTGACTCCACATCATGTCACGCTCATCACCGAGTCCACATCCCCTATCACACTCATCACTGAGTCCCCATCATCTCTCACACTCATGACTGTGTCCACATCATCTGTCACACTCATCACCGAGTCCACATCATCTGTCACACTCATCACCGAGTCCACATCATCTATCACACTCATCACTGAGTCCACATCATGTCACGCTCATCACCGAGTCCACATCATCTGTCACACTCATCAACGAGTCCACATCATCTGTCACACTCATCACCGAGTCCACATCATCTGTCACACTCATCACCGAGTCCACATCATCTGTCACACTCATCACCGAGTCCACATCATCTGTCACGCTCATCACTGAGTCCACATCATCAGTCACACTCATCACCGAGTCCACATCCCCTCTCACACTCATCACTGAGTCCATATCATCTGTCACACTCATCACCGAGTCCACATCATCTGTCAAGCTCATCACTGAGTCCACATCATCTGTCAAACTCATCACCGAGTCCACATCATCTGTCAAGCTCATCACTGAGTACACATCATTTGTCAAACCCATCACTGAGTCCACATCATCTCTCACACTCATCACTGAGTCCACATCATCTGTCACACTCATCACCAAGTCCACATCATCTACCACACTCATCACTGACTCCACATCATGTCACGCTCATCACCGAGTCCACATCCCCTATCACACTCATCACTGAGTCCCCATCATCTCTCACACTCATGACTGTGTCCACATCATCTGTCACACTCATCACCGAGTCCACATCATCTGTCACACTCATCACTGAGTCCCCATCATCTCTCACACTCATGACTGTGTCCACATCATCTGTCACACTCATCACCGAGTCCACATCATCTGTCACACTCATCACCGAGTCCACATCATCTATCACACTCATCACCGAGTCCACATCATCTGTCACACTCATCACCGAGTCCACATCATCTGTCACGCTCATCACTGAGTCCACATCATCAGTCATACTCATCACCGAGTCCACATCCCCTCTCACACTCATCACTGAGTCCACATCATCTGTCACACTCATCACCGAGTCCACATCATCTGTCAAGCTCATCACTGAGTCCACATCATCTGTCAAACTCATCACTGAGTCCACATCATCTCTCACACTCATCACTGAGTCCACATCATCTGTCACGCTCATCACCGAGTCCACATCATCTGTCACACACATCACCGAGTCCACATCATCTGTCACACTCATCACCGAGTCCACATCATCTGTCACGCTCATCACTGAGTCCACATCATCTGTCACACTCATCACCGAGTCCACATCCCCTCTCACACTCATCACTGTGTCCACATCATCTGTCACACTCATCACCGAGTCCACATCATCTGTCACGCTCATCACCGAGTCCACATCATCTGTCACACACATCACCGAGTCCACATCATCTGTCACACTCATCACCGAGTCCACATCATCTGTCACGCTCATCACTGAGTCCACATCATCTGTCACACTCATCACCGAGTCCACATCCCCTCTCACACTCATCACTGAGTCCACATCATCTGTCACACTCATCACCGAGTCCACATCATCTGTCACGCTCATCTCTGAGTCCACATCATCTGTCACACTCATCACTGAGTCCACATCATCTCTCACACTCATCACTGAGTCCACATCATCTCTCACACTCATCACCGAGTCCACATCATCTCTCACACTCATCGCCGAGTCCACATCATCTGTCACGCTCATCACTGAGTCCACATCATCTGTCACGCTCATCACCGAGTCCACATCATCTCTCACACTCATCATCAAGTCCACATCATCTATCACACTCATCACTGAGTCCACATCATGTCACGCTCATCACCGAATCCACATACCCTATCACACTCATCACTGAGTCCACATCTCTCACACTCATCACTGAGTCCACATCCCCTATCACACTCATCACTGAGTCCACATCATCTCTCACACTCATGACTGAGTCCACATCATCTGTCACACTCATCACCGTATCCACATCATCTGTCACACTCATCACCGAGTCCACATCCCCTATCACACTCATCACCGAGTCCACATCATCTGTCACACTCATCACTTAGTCCACATCATCAGTCACGCTCATCACTGAGTCCACATCATCTCTCACACTCATCACTGAGTCCACATCATCTGTCACACTCATCATTGAGTCCAGATCATCTCTCACACTCATCACCAAGTCCACATCATCTACCACACTCATCACTGACTCCACATCATGTCACGCTCATCACCGAGTCCACATCCCCTATCACACTCATCACTGAGTCCCCATCATCTCTCACACTCATGACTGTGTCCACATCATCTGTCACACTCATCACCGAGTCCACATCATCTGTCACACTCATCACCGAGTCCACATCATCTATCACACTCATCACTGAGTCCACATCATGTCACGCTCATCACCGAGTCCACATCATCTGTCACACTAATCACCGAGTCCACATCCCCTATCACACTCATCACCGAGTCCACATCATCTCTCACACTCATCACTGAGTCCACATCATCTCTCAAACTCATCACTGAGCCCACATCATCTCTCACACTCATCAACGAGTCCACATCATCTGTCACACTCATCACCGAGTCCACATCATCTGTCACACTCATCACCGAGTCCACATCATCTGTCACGCTCATCACTGAGTCCACATCATCTGTCACACTCATCACCGAGTCCACATCCCCTCTCACACTCATCACTGAGTCCACATCATCTGTCACACTCATCACCGAGTCCACATCATCTGTCACGCTCATCTCTGAGTCCACATCATCTGTCACACTCATCACTGAGTCCACATCATCTCTCACACTCATCACTGAGTCCACATCATCTCTCACACTCATCACGGAGTCCACATCATATCTCACACTCATCGCCGAGTCCACATCATCTGTCACGCTCATCACTGAGTCCACATCATCTGTCACGCTCATCACTGAGTCCACATCATCTCTCACACTCATCACCGAGTCCACATCATCTCTCACACTCATCATCAAGTCCACATCATCTATCACACTCATCACTGAGTCCACATCATGTCACGCTCATCACCGAATCCACATCCCCTATCACACTCATCACTGAGTCCACATCTCTCACACTCATCACTGAGTCCACATCCCCTATCACACTCATCACTGAGTCCACATCATCTCTCACACTCATGACTGAGTCCACATCATCTGTCACACTCATCACCGTATCCACATCATCTGTCACACTCATCACCGAGTCCACATCCCCTATCACACTCATCACCGAGTCCACATCATCTGTCACACTCATCACTTAGTCCACATCATCAGTCACGCTCATCACTGAGTCCACATCATCTCTCACACTCATCACTGAGTCCGCATCATCTCTCACACTCATCACTGAGTCCACATCATCTATCACACTCATCACTGAGTCCACATCATGTCACGCTCATCACCGAGTCCACATCATCTCTCACACTCATCACTGAGTCCACATCATCTCTCACAATCATCGCTGAGTCCACATCATCTGTCACGCTCATCACTGAGTCCACATCATCTGTCACACTCATCACCGAGTCCACATCATCTGTCACGCTCATCACTGAGTCCACATCATCTGTCACACTCATCATTGAGTCCACTTCATCTCTCACACTCATCACCAAGTCCACATCATCTACCACACTCATCACTGACTCCACATCATCTCTCACACTCATGACTGTGTCCACATCATCTGTGACACTCATCACCGAGTCCACATCATCTGTCACACTCATCACCGAGTCCACATCATCTATCACACTCATCACTGAGTCCACATCATGTCAAGCTCATCACCAAGTCCACATCATCTGTCACACTAATCACCGAGTCCACATCCCCTATCACACTCATCACCGAGTCCACATCATCTCTCACACTCATCACTGAGTGCACATCATCTCTCACACTCATCGCTGAGTCCACATCATCTCTCACACTCATCACCGAGTCCACATCATCTGTCACACTCATCACCGAGTCCACATCATCTATCACACTCATCACTGAGTCCACATCATGTCACGCTCATCACCGAGTCCACATCATCTGTCACACTAATCACCGAGTCCACATCCCCTATCACAGTCATCACCGAGTCCCCATCATCTCTCACACTCATGACTGTGTCCACATCATCTGTCACACTCATCACCGAGTCCACATCATCTGTCACACTCATCACCGAGTCCACATCATCTATCACACTCATCACTGAGTCCATATCATGTCAGGCTCATCACCGAGTCCACATCATCTGTCACACTAATCACCGAGTCCACATCCCCTATCACACTCATCACCGAGTCCACATCATCTCTCACACTCATCACTGAGTGCACATCATCTCTCACACTCATCGCTGAGTCCACATCATCTATCACACTCATCACCGATTCCACATCATCTGTAACACTCATCACCAAGTCCACATCATCTATCACAATCATCACTGAGTCCACATCATGTCACGCTCATCACCGAGTCCACATCATCTGTCACACTAATCACCGAGTCCACATCCCCTATCACACTCATCAGCGAGTCCCCATCATCTCTCACACTCATGACTGTGTCCACATCATCTGTCACACTCATCACCGAGTCCACATCATCTGTCACACTCATCACCGAGTCCACATCATCTGTCACGCTCATCACTGAGTCCACATCATCTGTCACACTCATCACCGAGTCCACATCCCCTCTCACACTCATCACTGAGTCCACATCATCTGTCACACTCATCACCGAGTCCACATCATCTGTCAAGCTCATCACTGAGTCCACATCATCTGTCAAACTCATCACTGAGTTCACATCATCTCTCACACTCATCACTGAGTCCACATCATCTGTCACGCTCATCACCGAGTCCACATCATCTGTCACACTCATCACCGAGTCCACATCATCTGTCACACTCATCACCGAGTCCACATCATCTGTCACGCTCATCACTGAGTCCACATCATCTGTCACACTCATCACCGAGTCCACATACCCTCTCACACTCATCACTGAGTCCACATCATCTGTCACACTCATCACCGAGTCCACATCATCTGTCACGCTCATCACTGAGTCCACATCATCTGTCACACTCATCATTGAGTCCAGATCATCTCTCACACTCATCACCAAGTCCACATCATCTACCACACTCATCACTGACTCCACATCATGTCACGCTCATCACCGAGTCCACATCCCCTATCACACTCATCACTGAGTCCCCATCATCTCTCACACTCATGACTGTGTCCACATCATCTGTCACACTCATCACCGAGTCCACATCATCTGTCACACTCATCACCGAGTCCACATCATCTATCACACTCATCACTGAGTCCATATCATGTCACGCTCATCACCGAGTCCACATCATCTGTCACACTAATCACCGAGTCCACATCCCCTATCACACTCATCACCGAGTCCACATCATCTCTCACACTCATCACTGAGTCCACATCATCTCTCACACTCATCGCTGAGTCCACATCATCTCTCACACTCATCACCGAGTCCACATCATCTGTCACACTCATCAACGAGTCCCAATCATCTGTCACGCTCATCACTGAGTCCACATCATCTGTCACACTCATCACCGAGTCCACATCCCCTCTCACACTCATCAATGAGTCCACATCATCTGTCACACTCATCACCGAGTCCACATCATCTGTCACGCTCATCACTGAGTCCACATCATCTGTCACACTCATCATTGAGTCCAGATCATCTCTCACACTCATCACCAAGTCCACATCATCTACCACACTCATCACTGACTCCACATCATGTCACGCTCATCACCGAGTCCACATCCCCTATCACACTCATCACTGAGTCCCCATCATCTCTCACACTCATGACTGTGTCCACATCATCTGTCACACTCATCACCGAGTCCACATCATCTGTCACACTCATCACCGAGTCCACATCATCTATCACACTCATCACTGAGTCCACATCATGTCACGCTCATCACCGAGTCCACATCATCTGTCACACTCATCAACGAGTCCACATCATCTGTCACACTCATCACCGAGTCCACATCATCTGTCACACTCATCACCGAGTCCACATCATCTGTCACGCTCATCACTGAGTCCACATCATCAGTCACACTCATCACCGAGTCCACATCCCCTCTCACACTCATCACTGAGTCCATATCATCTGTCACACTCATCACCGAGTCCACATCATCTGTCAAGCTCATCACTGAGTCCACATCATCTGTCAAACTCATCACCGAGTCCACATCATCTGTCAAGCTCATCACTGAGTCCACATCATTTGTCAAACCCATCACTGAGTCCACATCATCTCTCACACTCATCACTGAGTCCACATCATCTGTCACACTCATCACCAAGTCCACATCATCTACCACACTCATCACTGACTCCACATCATGTCACGCTCATCACCGAGTCCACATCCCCTATCACACTCATGACTGTGTCCACATCATCTGTCACACTCATCACCGAGTCCACATCATCTGTCACACTCATCACTGAGTCCCCATCATCTCTCACACTCATGACTGTGTCCACATCATCTGTCACACTCATCACCGAGTCCACATCATCTGTCACACTCATCACCGAGTCCACATCATCTATCACACTCATCACCGAGTCCACATCATCTGTCACACTCATCACCGAGTCCACATCATCTGTCACGCTCATCACTGAGTCCACATCATCAGTCATACTCATCACCGAGTCCACATCCCCTCTCACACTCATCACTGAGTCCACATCATCTGTCACACTCATCACCGAGTCCACATCATCTGTCAAGCTCATCACTGAGTCCACATCATCTGTCAAACTCATCACTGAGTCCACATCATCTCTCACACTCATCACTGAGTCCACATCATCTGTCACGCTCATCACCGAGTCCACATCATCTGTCACACACATCACCGAGTCCACATCATCTGTCACACTCATCACCGAGTCCACATCATCTGTCACGCTCATCACTGAGTCCACATCATCTGTCACACTCATCACCGAGTCCACATCCCCTCTCACACTCATCACTGTGTCCACATCATCTGTCACACTCATCACCGAGTCCACATCATCTGTCACGCTCATCACCGAGTCCACATCATCTGTCACACACATCACCGAGTCCACATCATCTGTCACACTCATCACCGAGTCCACATCATCTGTCACGCTCATCACTGAGTCCACATCATCTGTCACACTCATCACCGAGTCCACATCCCCTCTCACACTCATCACTGAGTCCACATCATCTGTCACACTCATCACCGAGTCCACATCATCTGTCACGCTCATCTCTGAGTCCACATCATCTGTCACACTCATCACTGAGTCCACATCATCTCTCACACTCATCACTGAGTCCACATCATCTCTCACACTCATCACCGAGTCCACATCATCTCTCACACTCATCGCCGAGTCCACATCATCTGTCACGCTCATCACTGAGTCCACATCATCTGTCACGCTCATCACTGAGTCCACATCATCTCTCACACTCATCACCGAGTCCACATCATCTCTCACACTCATCATCAAGTCCACATCATCTATCACACTCATCACTGAGTCCACATCATGTCACGCTCATCACCGAATCCACATCCCCTATCACACTCATCACTGAGTCCACATCTCTCACACTCATCACTGAGTCCACATCCCCTATCACACTCATCACTGAGTCCACATCATCTCTCACACTCATGACTGAGTCCACATCATCTGTCACACTCATCACCGTATCCACATCATCTGTCACACTCATCACCGAGTCCAAATCCCCTATCACACTCATCACCGAGTCCACATCATCTGTCACACTCATCACTTAGTCCACATCATCAGTCACGCTCATCACTGAGTCCACATCATCTCTCACACTCATGACTGAGTCCACATCATCTGTCACACTCATCACCGTATCCACATCATCTGTCACACTCATCACCGAGTCCAAATCCCCTATCACACTCATCACTGAGTCCACATCATCTGTCACACTCATCATTGAGTCCAGATCATCTCTCACACTCATCACTGACTCCACATCATGTCACGCTCATCACCGAGTCCACATCCCCTATCACACTCATCACTTAGTCCACATCATCAGTCACGCTCATCACCGAGTCCACATCATCTGTCACACTAATCACCGAGTCCACATCCCCTATCATACTCATCACCGAGTCCACATCATCTCTCACACTCATCACTGAGTCCACATCATCTCTCAAACTCATCACTGAGCCCACATCATCTCTCACACTCATTAACGAGTCCACATCATCTGTCACAATCATCACCGAGTCCACATCATCTGTCACACTCATCACCGAGTCCACATCATCTGTCACGCTCATCACTGAGTCCACATCATCTGTCACACTCATCACCGAGTCCACATCATCTGTCACGCTCATCTCTGAGTCCACATCATCTGTCACACTCATCACTGAGTCCACATCATCTCTCACACTCATCACTGAGTCCACATCATCTCTCACACTCATCACCGAGTCCACATCATATCTCACACTCATCGCCGAGTCCACATCATCTGTCACGCTCATCACTGAGTCCACATCATCTGTCACGCTCATCACTGAGTCCACATCATCTCTCACACTTATCACCGAGTCCACATCATCTCTCACACTCATCATCAAGTCCACATCATCTATCACACTCATCACTGAGTCCACATCATGTCACGCTCATCACCGAATCCACATCCCCTATCACACTCATCACTGAGTCCACATCTCTCACACTCATCACTGAGTCCACATCCCCTATCACACTCATCACTGAGTCCACATCATCTCTCACACTCATGACTGAGTCCACATCATCTGTCACACTCATCACCGTATCCACATCATCTGTCACACTCATCACCGAGTCCACATCCCCTATCACACTCATCACCGAGTCCACATCATCTGTCACACTCATCACTTAGTCCACATCATCAGTCACGCTCATCACTGAGTCCACATCATCTCTCACACTCATCACTGAGTCCGCATCATCTCTCACACTCATCACTGAGTCCACATCATCTATCACACTCATCACTGAGTCCACATCATGTCACGCTCATCACCGAGTCCACATCATCTGTCACACTCATCACCGAGTCCACATCCCCTATCACACTCATCACCGAGTCCACATCATCTCTCACACTCATCACTGAGTCCACATCATCTCTCACACTCATCGCTGAGTCCACATCATCTCTCACACTCATCACCGAGTCCACATCATCTGTCACACTCATCACCGAGTCCACATCATCTGTCACACTCATCACCGAGTCCATATCATCTGTCACGCTCATCACTGAGTCCACATCATCTGTCACACTCATCACCGAGTCCACATCATCTGTCACGCTCATCACTGAGTCCACATCATCTGTCACACTCATCATTGAGTCCACTTCATCTCTCACACTCATCACCAAGTCCACATCATCTACCACACTCATCACTGACTCCACATCATCTCTCACACTCATGACTGTGTCCACATCATCTGTCACACTCATCACCGAGTCCACATCATCTGTCACACTCATCACCGAGTCCACATCATCTATCACACTCATCACTGAGTCCACATCATGTCAAGCTCATCACCGAGTCCACATCATCTGTCACACTAATCACCGAGTCCACATCCCCTATCACACTCATCACCGAGTCCACATCATCTCTCACACTCATCACTGAGTGCACATCATCTCTCACACTCATCGCTGAGTCCACATCATCTCTCACACTCATCACCGAGTCCACATCATCTGTCACACTCATCACCGAGTCCACATCATCTATCACACTCATCACTGAGTCCACATCATGTCACGCTCATCACCGAGTCCACATCATCTGTCACACTAATCACCGAGTCCACATCCCCTATCACACTCATCACCGAGTCCCCATCATCTCTCACACTCATGACTGTGTCCACATCATCTGTCAAACTCATCACCGAGTCCACATCATCTGTCACACTCATCACCGAGTCCACATCATCCATCACACTCATCACTGAGTCCATATCATGTCAGGCTCATCACCGAGTCCACATCATCTGTCACACTAATCACCGAGTCCACATCCCCTATCACACTCATCACCGAGTCCACATCATCTCTCACACTCATCACTGAGTGCACATCATCTCTCACACTCATCGCTGAGTCCACATTATCTATCACACTCATCACCGATTCCACATCATCTGTCACACTCATCACCAAGTCCACATCATCTATCACACTCATCACTGAGTCCACATCATGTCACGCTCATCACCGAGTCCACATCATCTGTCACACTAATCACCGAGTCCACATCCCCTATCACACTCATCACCGAGTCCCCATCATCTCTCACACTCATGACTGTGTCCACATCATCTGTCACACTCATCACCGAGTCCACATCATCTCTCACACTCATCACTGAGTCCACATCATCTGTCACGCTCATCACCGAGTCCACATCATCTGTCACACTCATCACCAAGTCCACATCATCTGTCACACTCATCACCGAGTCCACATCATCTGTCACGCTCATCACTGAGTCCACATCATCTGTCACACTCATCACCGAGTCCACATACCCTCTCACACTCATCACTGAGTCCACATCATCTGTCACACTCATCACCGAGTCCACATCATCTGTCACGCTCATCACTGAGTCCACATCATCTGTCACACTCATCATTGAGTCCAGATCATCTCTCACACTCATCACCAAGTCCACATCATCTACCACACTCATCACTGACTCCACATCATGTCACGCTCATCACCGAGTCCACATCCCCTATCACACTCATCACTGAGTCCCCATCATCTCTCACACTCATGACTGTGTCCACATCATCTGTCACACTCATCACCGAGTCCACATCATCTGTCACACTCATCACCGAGTCCACATCATCTATCACACTCATCACTGAGTCCATATCATGTCACGCTCATCACCGAGTCCACATCATCTGTCACACTAATCACCGAGTCCACATCCCCTATCACACTCATCACCGAGTCCACATCATCTCTCACACTCATCACTGAGTCCACATCATCTCTCACACTCATCGCTGAGTCCACATCATCTCTCACACTCATCACCGAGTCCACATCATCTGTCACACTCATCACCGAGTCCACATCATCTGTCACACTCATCACCGAGTCCCAATCATCTGTCACGCTCATCACTGAGTCCACATCATCTGTCACACTCATCACCGAGTCCACATCCCCTCTCACACTCATCAATGAGTCCACATCATCTGTCACACTCATCACCGAGTCCACATCATCTGTCAAGCTCATCACTGAGTCCACATCATCTGTCAAACCCATCACTGAGTCCACATCATCTCTCACACTCATCACTGAGTCCACATCATCTGTCACACTCATCACCGAGTCCACAACATCTGTCACGCTCATCACTGAGTCCACATCATCTGTCACACTCATCATTGAGTCCAGATCATCTCTCACACTCATCACCAAGTCCACATCATCTACCACACTCATCACTGACTCCACATCATGTCACGCTCATCACCGAGTCCACATCCCCTATCACACTCATCACTGAGTCCCCATCATCTCTCACACTCATGACTGTGTCCACATCATCTGTCACACTCATCACCGAGTCCACATCATCTGTCACACTCATCACCGAGTCCACATCATCTATCACACTCATCACTGAGTCCACATCATGTCACGCTCATCACCGAGTCCACATCATCTGTCACACTCATCAACGAGTCCACATCATCTGTCACACTCATCACCGAGTCCACATCATCTGTCACACTCATCACCGAGTCCACATCATCTGTCACGCTCATCACTGAGTCCACATCATCAGTCACACTCATCACCGAGTCCACATCCCCTCTCACACTCATCACTGAGTCCACATCATCTGTCACACTCATCACCGAGTCCACATCATCTGTCAAGCTCATCACTGAGTCCACATCATCTGTCAAACTCATCACCGAGTCCACATCATCTGTCAAGCTCATCACTGAGTCCACATCATCTGTCAAACCCATCACTGAGTCCACATCATCTATCACACTCATCACCGATTCCACATCATCTGTCACACTCATCACCAAGTCCACATCATCTATCACACTCATCACTGAGTCCACATCATGTCACGCTCATCACCGAGTCCACATCATCTGTCACACTAATCACCGAGTCCACATCCCCTATCACACTCATCACCGAGTCCCCATCATCTCTCACACTCATGACTGTGTCCACATCATCTGTCACACTCATCACCGAGTCCACATCATCTGTCACACTCATCACCGAGTCCACATCATCTGTCACGCTCATCACTGAGTCCACATCATCTGTCACACTCATCACCGAGTCCACATCCCCTCTCACACTCATCACTGAGTCCACATCATCTGTCACACTCATCACCGAGTCCACATCATCTGTCAAGCTCATCACTGAGTCCACATCATCTGTCAAACTCATCACTGAGTCCACATCATCTCTCACACTCATCACTGAGTCCACATCATCTGTCACGCTCATCACCGAGTCCACATCATCTGTCACACTCATCACCAAGTCCACATCATCTGTCACACTCATCACCGAGTCCACATCATCTGTCACGCTCATCACTGAGTCCACATCATCTGTCACACTCATCACCGAGTCCACATCATCTGTCACGCTCATCACTGAGTCCACATCATCTGTCACACTCATCATTGAGTCCAGATCATCTCTCACACTCATCACCAAGTCCACATCATCTACCACACTCATCACTGACTCCACATCATGTCACGCTCATCACCGAGTCCACATCCCCTATCACACTCATCACTGAGTCCCCATCATCTCTCACACTCATGACTGTGTCCACATCATCTGTCACACTCATCACCGAGTCCACATCATCTGTCACACTCATCACCGAGTCCACATCATCTATCACACTCATCACTGAGTCCATATCATGTCACGCTCATCACCGAGTCCACATCATCTGTCACACTAATCACCGAGTCCACATCCCCTATCACACTCATCACCGAGTCCACATCATCTCTCACACTCATCACTGAGTCCACATCATCTCTCACACTCATCGCTGAGTCCACATCATCTCTCACACTCATCACCGAGTCCACATCATCTGTCACACTCATCACCGAGTCCACATCATCTGTCACACTCATCACCGAGTCCCAATCATCTGTCACGCTCATCACTGAGTCCACATCATCTGTCACACTCATCACCGAGTCCACATCCCCTCTCACACTCATCAATGAGTCCACATCATCTGTCACACTCATCACCGAGTCCACATCATCTGTCAAGCTCATCACTGAGTCCACATCATCTGTCAAACCCATCACTGAGTCCACATCATCTCTCACACTCATCACTGAGTCCACATCATCTGTCACACTCATCACCGAGTCCACAACATCTGTCACGCTCATCACTGAGTCCACATCATCTGTCACACTCATCATTGAGTCCAGATCATCTCTCACACTCATCACCAAGTCCACATCATCTACCACACTCATCACTGACTCCACATCATGTCACGCTCATCACCGAGTCCACATCCCCTATCACACTCATCACTGAGTCCCCATCATCTCTCACACTCATGACTGTGTCCACATCATCTGTCACACTCATCACCGAGTCCACATCATCTGTCACACTCATCACCGAGTCCACATCATCTATCACACTCATCACTGAGTCCACATCATGTCACGCTCATCACCGAGTCCACATCATCTGTCACACTCATCAACGAGTCCACATCATCTGTCACACTCATCACCGAGTCCACATCATCTGTCACACTCATCACCGAGTCCACATCATCTGTCACGCTCATCACTGAGTCCACATCATCAGTCACACTCATCACCGAGTCCACATCCCCTCTCACACTCATCACTGAGTCCACATCATCTGTCACACTCATCACCGAGTCCACATCATCTGTCAAGCTCATCACTGAGTCCACATCATCTGTCAAACTCATCACCGAGTCCACATCATCTGTCAAGCTCATCACTGAGTCCACATCATCTGTCAAACCCATCACTGAGTCCACATCATCTCTCACACTCATCACTGAGTCCACATCATCTGTCACACTCATCACCAAGTCCACATCATCTACCACACTCATCACTGACTCCACATCATGTCACGCTCATCACCGAGTCCACATCCCCTATCACACTCATCACTGAGTCCCCATCATCTCTCACACTCATGACTGTGTCCACATCATCTGTCACACTCAACACCAAGTCCACATCATCTGTCACACTCATCACCGAGTCCACATCATCTATCACACTCATCACTGAGTCCATATCATGTCACGCTCATCACCGAGTCCACATCATCTGTCACACTAATCACCGAGTCCACATCCCCTATCACACTCATCACCGAGTCCACATCATCTCTCACACTCATCACTGAGTCCACATCATCTCTCACACTCATCGCTGAGTCCACATCATCTCTCACACTCATCACCGAGTCCACATCATCTGTCACACTCATCACCGAGTCCACATCATCTGTCACACTCATCACCGAGTTCCAATCATCTGTCACGCTCATCACTGAGTCCACATCATCTGTCACACTCATCACCGAGTCCACATCCCCTCTCACACTCATCACTGAGTCCACATCATCTGTCACACTCATCACCGAGTCCACATCATCTGTCAAGCTCATCACTGAGTCCACATCATCTGTCAAACCCATCACTGAGTCCACATCATCTCTCACACTCATCACTGAGTCCACATCATCTGTCACACTCATCACCGAGTCCACTCATCTGTCACGCTCATCACTGAGTCCACATCATCTGTCACACTCATCATTGAGTCCAGATCATCTCTCACACTCATCACCAAGTCCACATCATCTACCACACTCATCACTGACTCCACATCATGTCACGCTCATCACCGAGTCCACATCCCCTATCACACTCATCACTGAGTCCCCATCATCTCTCACACTCATGACTGTGTCCACATCATCTGTCACACTCATCACCGAGTCCACATCATCTGTCACACTCATCACCGAGTCCACATCATCTATCACACTCATCACTGAGTCCACATCATGTCACGCTCATCACCGAGTCCACATCATCTGTCACACTCATCAACGAGTCCACATCATCTGTCACACTCATCACCGAGTCCACATCATCTGTCACACTCATCACCGAGTCCACATCATCTGTCACGCTCATCACTGAGTCCACATCATCAGTCACACTCATCACCGAGTCCACATCCCCTCTCACACTCATCACTGAGTCCACATCATCTGTCACACTCATCACCGAGTCCACATCATCTGTCAAGCTCATCACTGAGTCCACATCATCTGTCAAACTCATCACTGAGTCCACATCATCTCTCACACTCATCACTGAGTCCATATCATCTGTCACGCTCATCACCGAGTCCACATCATCTGTCACACACATCACCGAGTCCACATCATCTGTCACACTCATCACCGAGTCCACATCATCTGTCACGCTCATCACTGAGTCCACATCATCTGTCACACTCATCACCGAGTCCACATCCCCTCTCACACTCATCACTGTGTCCACATCATCTGTCACACTCATCACCGAGTCCATATCATCTGTCACGCTCATCACCGAGTCCACATCATCTCTCACACTCATCACCGAGTCCACATCATCTCTCACACTCATCGCCGAGTCCACATCATCTGTCAAGCTCATCACTGAGTCCACATCATGTCACGCTCATCACCGAATCCACATCCCCTATCACACTCATCACTGAGTCCACATCTCTCACACTCATCACTGAGTCCACATCCCCTATCACACTCATCACTGAGTCCACATCATCTCTCACACTCATGACTGAGTCCACATCATCTGTCACACTCATCACCGAGTCCCCATCCCCTCTCACACTCATCACTGAGTCCACATCATCTGTCACACTCATCACCGAGTCCACATTATCTGTCACACTCATCACTTAGTCCACATCATCAGTCACGCTCATCACTGAGTCCACATCATCTCTCACACTCATCACTGAGTCCGCATCATCTCTCACACTCATCACTGAGTCCACATCATCTATCACACTCATCACTGAGTCCACATCATGTCACGCTCATCACCGAGTCCACATCATCTGTCACACTCATCACCGAGTCCACATCCCCTATCACACTCATCACCGAGTCCACATCATCTCTCACACTCATCACTGAGTCCACATCATCTCTCACACTCATCGCTGAGTCCACATCATCTCTCACACTCATCACCGAGTCCACATCATCTGTCACACTCATCACCGAGTCCACATCATCTGTCACACTCATCACCGAGTCCATATCATCTGTCACGCTCATCACTGAGTCCACATCATCTGTCACAGTCATCACCGAGTCCACATCATCTGTCACGCTCATCACTGAGTCCACATCATCTGTCACACTCATCATTGAGTCGACATCATCTCTCACACTCATCACCAAGTCCACATCATCTACCACAGTCATCACTGACTCCACATCATCTCTCACACTAATGACTGTGTCCACATCATCTGTCACACTCATCACCGAGTCCACATCATCTGTCACACTCATCACCGAGTCTACATCATTTATCACACTCATCACTGAGTCCATATCATGTCACGCTCATCACCGAGTCCACATCATCTGTGACACTAATCACCGAGTCCACATCCCCTATCACACTCATCACCGAGTCCACATCATCTCTCACACTTATCACTGAGTCCACATCATCTCTCACACTCATCGCTGAGTCCACATCATCTCTCACACTCATCACCGAGTCCACATCATCTGTCACACTCATCACCGAGTCCACATCATCTGTCACACTCATCACCGAGTCCACATCATCTGTCACGCTCATCACTGAGTCCACATCATCTGTCACACTCATCACCGAGTCCACATCCCCTCTCACACTCATCACTGAGTCCACATCATCTGTCACACTCATCACCGAGTCCACATGATCTGTCAAGCTCATCACTGAGTCCACATCATCTGTCAAACTCATCACTGAGTCCCCATCATCTCTCACACTCATGACTGTGTCCACATCATCTGTCACGCTCATCACCGAGTCCACATCATCTGTCACACTCATCACCGAGTCCACATCATCTGTCACACTCACCACCGAGTCCACATCATCTGTCACGCTCATCACTGAGTCCACATCATCTGTCACACTCATCACCGAGTCCACATACCCTCTCACACTCATCACTGAGTCCACATCATCTGTCACACTCATCACCGAGTCCACATCATCTGTCACGCTCATCACTGAGTCCACATCATCTGTCACACTCATCATTGAGTCCACATCATCTCTCACACTCATCACCAAGTCCACATCATCTACCACACTCATCACTGACTCCATATCATGTCACGCTCATCACCGAGTCCACATCCCCTATCACACTCATCACTGAGTCCCCATCATCTCTCACACTCATGACTGTGTCCACATCATCTGTCACACTCATCACCGAGTCCACATCATCTGTCACACTCATCACCGAGTCCACATCATCTATCACACTCATCACTGAGTCCACATCATGTCACGCTCATCACCGAGTCCACATCATCTGTCACACTAATCACCGAGTCCACATCCCCTATCACACTCATCACCGAGTCCACATCATCTCTCACACTCATCACTGAGTCCACATCATCTCTCAAACTCATCACTGAGCCCACATCATCTCTCACACTCATCAACGGGTCCACATTATCTGTCACACTCATCACCGAGTCCACATCATCTGTCACACTCATCACCGAGTCCACATCATCTGTCACGCTCATCACTGAGTCCACATCATCTGTCACACTCATCACCGAGTCCACATCCCCTCTCACACTCATCACTGAGTCCACATCATCTGTCACACTCATCACCGAGTCCACATCATCTGTCAAGCTCATCACTGAGTCCACATCATCTGTCAAACTCATCACTGAGTCCACATCATCTCTCACACTCATCACTGAGTCCACATCATCTGTCACACTCATCACCGAGTCCACATCATCTGTCACGCTCATCACTGAGTCCACATCATCTGTCACACTCATCATTGAGTCCAGATCATCTCTCACACTCATCACCAAGTCCACATCATCTACCACACTCATCACTGACTCCACATCATGTCACGCTCATCACCGAGTCCACATCCCCTATCACACTCATCACTGAGTCCCCATCATCTCCTACACTCATGACTGTGTCCACATCATCTGTCACACTCATCACCGAGTCCACATCATCTGTCACACTCATCACCGAGTCCACATCATCTATCACACTCATCACTGAGTCCACATCATGTCACGCTCATCACCGAGTCCACATCATCTGTCACACTAATCACCGAGTCCACATCCCCTATCACACTCATCACCAAGTCCACATCATCTCTCACACTCATCACTGAGTCCACATCATCTCTCAAACTCATCACTGAGCCCACATCATCTCTCACACTCATCAACGAGTCCACATCATCTGTCACACTCATCACCGAGTCCACATCATCTGTCACACTCATCACCGAGTCCACATCATCTGTCACGCTCATCACTGAGTCCACATCATCTGTCACACTCATCACCGAGTCCACATCCCCTCTCACACTCATCACTGAGTCCACATCATCTGTCACACTCATCACCGAGTCCACATCATCTGTCACGCTCATCTCTGAGTCCACATCATCTGTCACACTCATCACTGAGTCCACATCATCTCTCACACTCATCACTGAGTCCACACCATCTCTCACACTCATCACCGAGTCCACATCATCTCTCACACTCATCGCCGAGTCCACATCATCTGTCACGCTCATCACTGAGTCCACATCATCTGTCACGCTCATCACTGAGTCCACATCATCTCTCAAACTCATCACCGAGTCCACATCATCTCTCACACTCATCATCAAGTCCACATCATCTATCACACTCATCACTGAGTCCACATCATGTCACGCTCATCACCGAATCCACATCCCCTATCACACTCATCACTGAGTCCACATCTCTCACACTCATCACTGAGTCCACATCCCCTATCACACTCATCACTGAGTCCACATCATCTCTCACACTCATGACTGAGTCCACATCATCTGTCACACTCATCACCGTATCCACATCATCTGTCACACTCATCACCGAGTCCACATCCCCTAGCACACTCATCACCGAGTCCACATCATCTGTCACACTCATCACTTAGTCCACATCATCAGTCACGCTCATCACTGAGTCCACATCATCTCTCACACTCATCACTGAGTCCGCATCATCTCTCACAGTCATCATTGAGTCCACATCATCTATCACACTCATCACTGAGTCCACATCATGTCACGCTCATCACCGAGTCCACATCATCTGTCACACTCATCACCGAGTCCACATCCCCTATCACACTCATCACCGAGTCCACATCATCTCTCACACTCATCACTGAGTCCACATCATCTCTCACACTCATCGCTGAGTCCACATCATCTCTCACACTCATCACCGAGTCCACATCATCTGTCACACTCATCACCGAGTCCACATCATCTGTCACACTCATCACCGAGTCCATATCATCTGTCACGCTCATCACTGAGTCCATATCATCTGTCACACTCATCACCGAGTCAACATCATCTGTCACGCTCATCACTGAGTCCACATCATCTGTCACACTCATCATTGAGTCCACATCATCTCTCACACTCATCACCTAGTCCACATCATCTACCACAGTCATCACTGACTCCACATCATCTCTCACACTCATGACTGTGTCCACATCATCTGTCACACTCATCACCGAGTCCACATCATCTGTCACACTCATCACCGAGTCCACATCATCTATCACACTCATCACTGAGTCCACATATTGTCAAGCTCATCACCGAGTCCACATCATCTGTCACACTAATCACCGAGTCCACATCCCCTATCACACTCATCACCGAGTCCACATCATCTCTCACACTCATCACTGAGTGCACATCATCTCTCACACTCATCGCTGAGTCCACGTCATCTCTCACACTCATCACCGAGTCCACATCATCTGTCACACTCATCACCGAGTCCACATCATCTATCACACTCATCACTGAGTCCACATCATGTCAAGCTCATCACCGAGTCCACATCATCTGTCACACTAATCACCGAGTCCACATCCCCTATCACACTCATCACCGAGTCCCCATCATTTCTCAAACTCATGACTGTGTCCACATCATCTGTCACACTCATCACCGAGTCCACATCATCTGTCACACTCATCACCGAGTCCACATCATTTATCACACTCATCACTGAGTCCATATCATGTCACGCTCATCACCGAGTCCACATCATCTGTCACACTAATCACCGAGTCCACATCCCCTATCACACTCATCACCGAGTCCACATCATCTCTCACACTCATCACTGAGTCCACATCATCTCTCACACTCATCGCTGAGTCCACATCATCTCTCACACTCATCACCGAGTCCACATCATCTGTCATACTCATCACCGAGTCCACATCATCTGTCACACTCATCACCGAGTCCACATCATCTGTCACGCTCATCACTGAGACCACATCATCTGTCACACTCATCACCGAGTCCACATCCCCTCTCACACTCATCACTGAGTCCACATCATCTGTCACACTCATCACCGAGTCCACATCATCTGTCAAGCTCATCACTGAGTCCACATCATCTGTCAAACTCATCACTGAGTCCACATCATCTCTCACACTCATCACTGAGTCCACATCATCTGTCACGCTCATCACCGAGTCCACATCATCTGTCACACTCATCACCGAGTCCACATCATCTGTCACACTCATCACCGAGTTCACATCATCTGTCACGCTCATCACTGAGTCCACATCATCTGTCACACTCATCACCGAGTCCACATACCCTCTCACACTCATCACTGAGTCCACATCATCTGTCACACTCATCACCGAGTCCACATCATCTGTCACGCTCATCACTGAGTCCACATCATCTGTCACACTCATCATTGAGTCCACATCATCTCTCACACTCATCACCAAGTCCACATCATCTACCACACTCATCACTGACTCCACATCATGTCACGCTCATCACCGAGTCCACATCCCCTATCACACTCATCACTGAGTCCCCATCATCTCTCACACTCATGACTGTGTCCACATCATCCGTCACACTCATCACCGAGTCCACATCATCTGTCACACTCATCACCGAGTCCACATCATCTATCACACTCATCACTGAGTCCACATCATGTCACGCTCATCACCGAGTCCACATCATCTGTCACACTAATCACCGAGTCCACATCCCCTATCACACTCATCACCGAGTCCACATCATCTCTCACACTCATCACTGAGTCCACATCATCTCTCAAACTCATCACTGAGCCCACATCATCTCTCACACTCATCAACGAGTCCACATCATCTGTCACACTCATCACCGAGTCCACATCATCTGTCACACTCATCACCGAGTCCACATCATCTGTCAAGCTCATCACTGAGTCCACATCATCTGTCAAACTCATCACTGAGTCCACATCATCTCTCACACTCATCACTGAGTCCACATCATCTGTCACGCTCATCACCGAGTCCACATCATCTGTCACACACATCACCGAGTCCACATCATCTGTCACACTCATCACCGACTCCACATCATCTGTCACGCTCATCACTGAGTCCACATCATCTGTCACACTCATCACCGAGTCCACATCCCCTCTCACACTCATCACTGAGTCCACATCATCTGTCACAGTCATCACCGAGTCCACATCATCTGTCACGCTCATCACCGAGTCCACATCATCTGTCACACACATCACCGAGTCCACATCATCTGTCACACTCATCACCGAGTCCACATCATCTGTCACGCTCATCACTGAGTCCACATCATCTGTCACACTCATCACCGAGTCCACATCCCCTCTCACACTCATCACTGAGTCCACATCATCTGTCACACTCATCACTGACTCCATATCATGTCACGCTCATCTCTGAGTCCACATCATCTGTCACACTCATCACTGAGTCCACATCATCTCTCACACTCATCACTGAGTCCACATCATCTCTCACACTCATCACCTAGTCCACATCATCTCTCACACTCATCGCCAAGTCCACATCATCTGTCACGCTCATCACTGAGTCCACATCATCTGTCACGCTCATCACTGAGTCCACATCATCTCTCACCCTCATCACCGAGTCCACATCATCTCTTACACTCATCACCAAGTCCACATCATCTATCACACTCATCACTGAGTCCACATCATCTCTCAAACTCATCACTGAGCCCACATCATCTCTCACACTCATCAACGAGTCCACATCATCTGTCACACTCATCACCGAGTCCACATCATCTGTCACACTCATCACCGAGTCCACATCATCTGTCACGCTCATCACTGAGTCCACATCATCTGTCACACTCATCACCGAGTCCACATCCCCTCTCACACTCATCACTGAGTCCACATCATCTGTCACACTCATCACCGAGTCCACATCATCTGTCAAGCTCATCACTGAGTCCACATCATCTGTCAAACTCATCACTGAGTCCACATCATCTCTCACACTCATCACTGAGTCCACATCATCTGTCACACTCATCACCGAGTCCACATCATCTGTCACGCTCATCCCTGAGTCCACATCATCTGTCACACTCATCATTGAGTCCAGATCATCTCTCACACTCATCACCAAGTCCACATCATCTACCACACTCATCACTGACTCCACATCATGTCACGCTCATCACCGAGTCCACATCCCCTATCACACTCATCACTGAGTCCCCATCATCTCTCACACTCATGACTGTGTCCACATCATCTGTCACACTCATCACCGAGTCCACATCATCTGTCACACTCATCACCGAGTCCACATCATCTATCACACTCATCACTGAGTCCACATCATGTCACGCTCATCACCGAGTCCACATCATCTGTCACACTAATCACCGAGTCCACATCCCCTATCACACTCATCACCAAGTCCACATCATCTCTCACACTCATCACTGAGTCCACATCATCTCTCAAACTCATCACTGAGTCCACATAATCTCTCACACTCATCAACGAGTCCACATCATCTGTCACACTCATCACCGAGTCCACATCATCTGTCACACTCATCACCGAGTCCACATCATCTGTCACGCTCATCACTGAGTCCACATCATCAGTCACACTCATCACCGAGTCCACATCCCCTCTCACACTCATCACTGAGTCCACATCATCTCTCACACTCATGACTGTGTCCACATCATCTGTCACACTCATCACCGAGTCCACATCATCTGTCACACTCATCACCGAGTCCACATCATCTATCACACTCATCACTGAGTCCACATCATGTCACGCTCATCACCGAGTCCACATCATCTGTCACACTAATCACCGAGTCCACATCCCCTATCACACTCATCACCAAGTCCACATCATCTCTCACACTCATCACTGAGTCCACATCATCTCTCAAACTCATCACTGAGCCCACATAATCTCTCACACTCATCAACGAGTCCACATCATCTGTCACACTCATCACCGAGTCCACATCATCTGTCACACTCATCACCGAGTCCACATCATCTGTCACGCTCATCACTGAGTCCACATCATCAGTCACACTCATCACCGAGTCCACATCCCCTCTCACACTCATCACTGAGTCCACATCATCTGTCACACTCATCACCGAGTCCACATCATCTGTCACGCTCATCTCTGAGTCCACATCATCTGTCACACTCATCACTGAGTCCACATCATCTCTCACACTCATCACTGAGTCCACATCATCTCTCACACTCATCACCTAGTCCACATCATCTCTCACACTCATCGCCAAGTCCACATCATCTGTCACGCTCATCACTGAGTCCACATCATCTGTCACGCTCATCACTGAGTCCACATCATCTCTCACCCTCATCACCGAGTCCACATCATCTCTTACACTCATCACCAAGTCCACATCATCTATCACACTCATCACTGAGTCCACATCATCTCTCAAACTCATCACTGAGCCCACATCATCTCTCACACTCATCAACGAGTCCACATCATCTGTCACACTCATCACCGAGTCCACATCATCTGTCACACTCATCACCGAGTCCACATCATCTGTCACGCTCATCACTGAGTCCACATCATCTGTCACACTCATCACCGAGTCCACATCCCCTCTCACACTCATCACTGAGTCCACATCATCTGTCACACTCATCACCGAGTCCACATCATCTGTCAAGCTCATCACTGAGTCCACATCATCTGTCAAACTCATCACTGAGTCCACATCATCTCTCACACTCATCACTGAGTCCACATCATCTGTCACACTCATCACCGAGTCCACATCATCTGTCACGCTCATCCCTGAGTCCACATCATCTGTCACACTCATCATTGAGTCCAGATCATCTCTCACACTCATCACCAAGTCCACATCATCTACCACACTCATCACTGACTCCACATCATGTCACGCTCATCACCGAGTCCACATCCCCTATCACACTCATCACTGAGTCCCCATCATCTCTCACACTCATGACTGTGTCCACATCATCTGTCACACTCATCACCGAGTCCACATCATCTGTCACACTCATCACCGAGTCCACATCATCTATCACACTCATCACTGAGTCCACATCATGTCACGCTCATCACCGAGTCCACATCATCTGTCACACTAATCACCGAGTCCACATCCCCTATCACACTCATCACCAAGTCCACATCATCTCTCACACTCATCACTGAGTCCACATCATCTCTCAAACTCATCACTGAGCCCACATAATCTCTCACACTCATCAACGAGTCCACATCATCAGTCACACTCATCACCGAGTCCACATCCCCTCTCACACTCATCACTGAGTCCACATCATCTGTCACACTCATCACCGAGTCCACATCATCTGTCAAGCTCATCACTGAGTCCACATCATCTGTCAAACTCATCACTGAGTCCACATCATCTCTCACACTCATCACTGAGTCCACATCATCTGTCACGCTCATCACCGAGTCCACATCATCTGTCACGCTCATCACTGAGTCCACATCATCTGTCAAACTCATCACCGAGTCCACATCCCCTCTCACACTCATCACTGTGTCCACATCATCTGTCACACTCATCACCGAGTCCACATCATCTGTCACGCTCATCACCGAGTCCACATCATCTGTCACACACATCACCGAGTCCACATCCCCTATCACACTCATCACTGAGTCCACATCTCTCACACTCATCACTGAGTCCACATCCCCTATCACACTCATCACTGAGTCCACATCATCTCTCACACTCATGACTGAGTCCACATCATCTGTCACACTCATCACCGTATCCACATCATCTGTCACACTCATCACCGAGTCCACATCCCCTATCACACTCATCACTGAGTCCACATCATGTCACGCTCATCACCGAGTCCACATCATCTGTCACACTCATCACCGAGTCCACATCCCCTATCACACTCATCACCGAGTCCACATCATCTCTCACACTCATCACTGAGTCCACATCATCTCTCACACTCATCGCTGAGTCCACATCATCTCTCACACTCATCACCGAGTCCACATCATCTGTCACACTCATCACCGAGTCCACATCATCTGTCACACTCATCACCGAGTCCATATCATCTGTCACGCTCATCACTGAGTCCATATCATCTGTCACACTCATCACCGAGTCCACATAATCTGTCACGCTCATCACTGAGTCCACATCATCTGTCACACTCATCATTGAGTCCACATCATCTCTCACACTCATCACCAAGTCCACATCATCTACCACAGTCATCACTGACTCCACATCATCTCTCACACTCATGACTGTGTCCACATCATCTGTCACACTCATCACCGAGTCCACATCATCTGTCACACTCATCACCGAGTCCACATCATCTATCACACTCATCACTGAGTCCACATAATGTCAAGCTCATCACCGAGTCCACATCATCTGTCACACTAATCACCGAGTCCACATCCCCTATCACACTCATCACCGAGTCCACATCATCTCTCACACTCATCACTGAGTGCACATCATCTCTCACACTCATCGCTGAGTCCACATCATCTCTCACACTCATCACCGAGTCCACATCATCTGTCACACTCATCACCGAGTCCACATCATCTATCACACTCATCACTGAGTCCACATCATGTCAAGCTCATCACCGAGTCCACATCATCTGTCACACTAATCACCGAGTCCACATCCCCTATCACACTCATCACCGAGTCCCCATCATCTCTCAAACTCATGACTGTGTCCACATCATCTGTCACACTCATCACCGAGTCCACATCATCTGTCACACTCATCACCGAGTCCACATCATTTATCACACTCATCACTGAGTCCATATCATGTCACGCTCATCACCGAGTCCACATCATCTGTCACACTAATCACCGAGTCCACATCCCCTATCACACTCATCACCGAGTCCACATCATCTCTCACACTCATCACTGAGTCCACATCATCTCTCACACTCATCGCTGAGTCCACATCATCTCTCACACTCATCACCGAGTCCACATCATCTGTCACACTCATCACCGAGTCCACATCATCTGTCACACTCATCACCGAGTCCACATCATCTGTCACGCTCATCACTGAGACCACATCATCTGTCACACTCATCACCGAGTCCACATCCCCTCTCACACTCATCACTGAGTCCACATCATCTGTCACACTCATCACCGAGTCCACATAATCTGTCAAGCTCATCACTGAGTCCACATCATCTGTCAAACTCATCACTGAGTCCACATCATCTCTCACACTCATCACTGAGTCCACATCATCTGTCACGCTCATCACCGAGTCCACATCATCTGTCACACTCATCACCGAGTCCACATCATCTGTCACACTCATCACCGAGTCCACATCATCTGTCACGCTCATCACTGAGTCCACATCATCTGTCACACTCATCACCGAGTCCACATACCCTCTCACTCTCATCACTGAGTCCACATCATCTGTCACACTCATCACCGAGTCCACATCATCTGTCACGCTCATCACTGAGTCCACATCATCTGTCACACTCATCATTGAGTCCACATCATCTCTCACACTCATCACCAAGTCCACATCATCTACCACACTCATCACTGACTCCACATCATGTCACGCTCATCACCGAGTCCACATCCCCTATCACACTCATCACTGAGTCCCCATCATCTCTCACACTCATGACTGTGTCCACATCATCTGTCACACTCATCACCGAGTCCACATCATCTGTCACACTCATCACCGAGTCCACATCATCTATCACACTCATCACTGAGTCCACATCATCTGTCACACTCATCACCGAGTTCCAATCATCTGTCACGCTCATCACCGAGTCCACATCATCTGTCACACTAATCACCGAGTCCACATCCCCTATCACACTCATCACCGAGTCCACATCATCTCTCACACTCATCACTGAGTCCACATCATCTCTCAAACTCATCACTGAGCCCACATCATCTCTCACACTCATCAACGAGTCCACATCATCTGTCACACTCATCACCGAATACACATCATCTGTCACACTCATCACCGAGTCCACATCATCTGTCACGCTCATCACTGAGTCCACATCATCTGTCACACTCATCACCGAGTCCACATCCCCTCTCACACTCATCACTGAGTCCACATCATCTGTCACACTCATCACCGAGTCCACATCATCTGTCAAGCTCATCACTGAGTCCACATCATCTGTCAAACTCATCACTGAGTCCACATCATCTCTCACACTCATCACTGAGTCCACATCATCTGTCACGCTCATCACCGAGTCCACATCATCTGTCACACACATCACCGAGTCCACATCATCTGTCACACTCATCACCGACTCCACATCATCTGTCACGCTCATCACTGAGTCCACATCATCTGTCACACTCATCACCGAGTCCACATCCCCTCTCACACTCATCACTGAGTCCACATCATCTGTCACACTCATCACCGAGTCCACATCATCTGTCACGCTCATCTCTGAGTCCACATCATCTGTCACACTCATCACTGAGTCCACATCATCTCTCACACTCATCACCTAGTCCACATCATCTCTCACACTCATCGCCGAGTCCACATCATCTGTCACGCTCATCACTGAGTCCACATCATCTGTCACGCTCATCACTGAGTCCACATCATCTCTCACCCTCATCACCGAGTCCACATCATCTCTCACACTCATCACCAAGTCCACATCATCTATCACACTCATCACTGAGTCCACATCATGTCACGCTCATCACCGAATCCACATTCCCTATCACACTCATCACTGAGTCCACATCTCTCACACTCATCACTGAGTCCACATCCCCTATCACACTCATCACTGAGTCCACATCATCTCTCACACTCATGACTGAGTCCACATCATCTGTCACACTCATCACCGTATCCACATCATCTGTCACACTCATCACCGAGTCCACATCCCCTATCACACTCATCACCGAGTCCACATCATCTCTCACACTCATCACTGAGTCCACATCATCTCTCACACTCATCGCTGAGTCCACATCATCTCTCACACTCATCACCGAGTCCACATCATCTGTCACACTCATCACCGAGTCCATATCATCTGTCACACTCATCACCGAGTCCACATCATCTGTCACGCTCATCACTGAGTCCACATCATCTGTCACACTCATCACCGAGTCCACATCCCCTCTCACACTCATCACTGAGTCCACATCATCTGTCACACTCATCACCGAGTCCACATCATCTGTCAAGCTCATCACTGAGTCCACATCATCTGTCAAACTCATCACTGAGTCCACATCATCTCTCACACTCATCACTGAGTCCACATCATCTGTCACGCTCATCACCGAGTCCACATCATCTGTCACACTCATCACCGAGTCCACATCATCCGTCACACTCATCACCGAGTCCACATCATCTGTCACGCTCATCACTGAGTCCACATCATCTGTCACACTCATCACCGAGTCCACATACCCTCTCACACTCATCACTGAGTCCACATCATCTGTCACACTCATCACCGAGTCCACATCATCTGTCACGCTCATCACTGAGTCCACATCATCTGTCACACTCATCATTGAGTCCACATCATCTCTCACACTCATCACCAAGTCCACATCATCTACCACACTCATCACTGACTCCACATCATGTCACGCTCATCACCGAGTCCACATCATCTGTCACACTCATCACCGAGTCCACATCATCTGTCACGCTCATCACTGAGTCCACATCATCTGTCACACTCATCACCGAGTCCACATACCCTCTCACACTCATCACTGAGTCCACATCATCTGTCACACTCATCACCGAGTCCACATCATCTGTCACGCTCATCACTGAGTCCACATCATCTGTCACACTCATCATTGTGTCCACATCATCTCTCACACTCATCACCAAGTCCACATCATCTACCACACTCATCACTGACTCCACATCATGTCACGCTCATCACCGAGTCCACATCCCCTATCACACTCATCACTGAGTCCCCATCATCTCTCACACTCATGACTGTGTCCACATCATCTGTCACACTCATCACCGAGTCCACATCATCTGTCACACTCATCACCGAGTCCACATCATCTATCACACTCATCACTGAGTCCACATCATGTCACGCTCATCACCGAGTCCACATCATCTGTCACACTAATCACCGAGTCCAGATCCCCTATCACACTCATCACCGAGTCCACATCATCTCTCACACTCATCACTGAGTCCACATCATCTCTCAAACTCATCACTGAGCCCACATCATCTCTCACACTCATCAACGAGTCCACATCATCTGTCACACTCATCACCGAGTCCACATCATCTGTCACACTCATCACCGAGTCCACATCATCTGTCACGCTCATCACTGAGTCCACATCATCTGTCACACTCATCACCGAGTCCACATCCCCTCTCACACTCATCACTGAGTCCACATCATCTGTCACACTCATCACCGAGTCCACATCATCTGTCAAGCTCATCACTGAGTCCACATCATCTGTCAAACTCATCACTGAGTCCACATCATCTCTCACACTCATCACTGAGTCCAGATCATCTGTCACGCTCATCACCGAGTCCACATCATCTGTCACACACATCACCGAGTCCACATCATCTGTCACACTCATCACCGACTCCACATCATCTGTCACGCTCATCACTGAGTCCACACCATCTGTCACACTCATCACCGAGTCCACATCCCCTCTCACACTCATCACTGAGTCCACATCATCTGTCACACTCATCACCGAGTCCACATCATCTGTCACGCTCATCAACGAGTCCACATCATCTGTCACACACATCACCGAGTCCACATCATGTGTCACACTCATCACTGAGTCCACATCATCTCTCACACTCATCACTGAGTCCACATCATCTCTCACACTCATCACCGAGTCCACATACCCTCTCACTCTCATCACTGAGTCCACATCATCTGTCACACTCATCACCGAGTCCACATCATCTGTCACGCTCATCACTGAGTCCACATCATCTGTCACACTCATCATTGAGTCCACATCATCTCTCACACTCATCACCAAGTCCACATCATCTACCACACTCATCACTGACTCCACATCATGTCACGCTCATCACCGAGTCCACATCCCCTATCACTCTCATCACTGAGTCCCCATCATCTCTCACACTCATGACTGTGTCCACATCATCTGTCACACTCATCACCGAGTCCACATCATCTGTCACACTCATCACCGAGTCCACATCATCTATCACACTCATCACTGAGTCCACATCATGTCACGCTCATCACCGAGTCCACATCATCTGTCACATTAATCACCGAGTCCACATCCCCTATCACACTCATCACTGAGTCCACATCATCTCTCAAACTCATCACTGAGCCCACATCATCTCTCACACTCATCAACGAGTCCACATCATCTGTCACACTCATCACCGAGTCCACATCATCTGTCACACTCATCACCGAGTCCACATCATCTGTCACGCTCATCACTGAGTCCACATCATCTGTCACACTCATCACCGAGTCCACATCCCCTCTCACACTCATCACTGAGTCCACATCATCTGTCACACTCATCACCGAGTCCACATCATCTGTCAAGCTCATCACTGAGTCCACATCATCTGTCAAACTCATCACTGAGTCCACATCATCTCTCACACTCATCACTGAGTCCACATCATCTGTCACGCTCATCACCGAGTCCACATCATCTGTCACACACATCACCGAGTCCACATCATCTGTCACACTCATCACCGACTCCACATCATCTGTCACGCTCATCACTGAGTCCACATCATCTGTCACACTCATCACCGAGTCCACATCCCCTCTCACACTCATCACTGAGTCCACATCATCTGTCACCCTCATCACCGAGTCCACATCATCTGTCACGCTCATCACCGAGTCCACATCATCTGTCACACACATCACCGAGTCCACATCATCTGTCACACTCATCACCGAGTCCACATCATCTGTCACGCTCATCACTGAGTCCACATCATCTGTCACACTCATCACCGAGTCCACATCCCCTCTCACACTCATCACTGAGTCCACATCATCTGTCACACTCATCACCGAGTCCACATCATCTGTCACGCTCATCTCTGAGTCCACATCATCTGTCACACTCATCACTGAGTCCACATCATCTCTCACACTCATCACTGAGTCCACATCATCTCTCACACTCATCACCTAGTCCACATCATCTCTCACACTCATCGCCGAGTCCACATCATCTGTCACGCTCATCACTGAGTCCACATCATCTGTCACGCTCATCACTGAGTCCACATCATCTCTCACCCTCATCACCGAGTCCACATCATCTCTCACACTCATCACCAAGTCCACATCCCCTCTCACACTCACCACTGAGTCCACATCATGTCACGCTCATCACCGAGTCCACATCCCCTATCACACTCATCACTGAGTCCACATCTCTCACACTCATCACTGAGTCCACATCCCCTATCACACTCGTCACTGAGTCCACATCATCTCTCACACTCATGACTGAGTCCACATCATCTGTCACACTCATCACCGTATCCACATCATCTGTCACACTCATCACCGAGTCCACATCCCCTATCACACTCATCACCGAGTCCACATCATCTCTCACACTCATCACTGAGTCCACATCATCTCTCACACTCATCGCTGAGTCCACATCATCTCTCACACTCATCACCGAGTCCACATCATCTGTCACACTCATCACCGAGTCCATATCATCTGTCACAATCATCACCGAGTCCACCTCATCTGTCACGCTCATCACTGAGTCCACATCATCTGTCACACTCATCACCGAGTCCACATCCCCTCTCACACTCATCACTGAGTCCACATCATCTGTCACACTCATCACCGAGTCCACATCATCTGTCAAGCTCATCACTGAGTCCACATCATCTGTCAAACTCATCACTGAGTCCACATCATCTCTCACACTCATCACTGAGTCCACATCATCTGTCACGCTCATCACCGAGTCCACATCATCTGTCACACTCATCACCGAGTCCACATCATCCGTCACACTCATCACCGAGTCCACATCATCTGTCACGCTCATCACTGAGTCCACATCATCTGTCACACTCATCACCGAGTCCACATACCCTCTCACACTCATCACTGAGTCCACATCATCTGTCACACTCATCACCGAGTCCACATCATCTGTCACGCTCATCACTGAGTCCACATCATCTGTCACACTCATCATTGAGTCCACATCATCTGTCACACTCATCACCGAGTCCACATCATCTACCACACTCATCACTGACTCCACATCATGTCACGCTCATCACCGAGTCCACATCATCTGTCACGCTCATCACTGAGTCCACATCATCTGTCACACTCATCACCGAGTCCACATACCCTCTCACACTCATCACTGAGTCCACATCATCTGTCACACTCATCACCGAGTCCACATCATCTGTCACGCTCATCACTGAGTCCACATCATCTGTCACACTCATCATTGTGTCCACATCATCTCTCACACTCATCACCAAGTCCACATCATCTACCACACTCATCACTGACTCCACATCATGTCACGCTCATCACCGAGTCCACATCCCCTATCACACTCATCACTGAGTCCCCATCATCTCTCACACTCATGACTGTGTCCACATCATCTGTCACACTCATCACCGAGTCCACATCATCTGTCACACTCATCACCGAGTCCACATCATCTATCACACTCATCACTGAGTCCACATCATGTCACGCTCATCACCGAGTCCACATCATCTGTCACACTAATCACCGAGTCCACATCCCCTATCACACTCATCACCGAGTCCACATCATCTCTCACACTCATCACTGAGTCCACATCATCTCTCAAACTCATCACTGAGCCCACATCATCTCTCACACTCATCAACGAGTCCACATCATCTGTCACACTCATCACCGAGTCCACATCATCTGTCACACTCATCACCGAGTCCACATCATCTGTCACGCTCATCACTGAGTCCACATCATCTGTCACACTCATCACCGAGTCCACATCCCCTCTCACACTCATCACTGAGTCCACATCATCTGTCACACTCATCACCGAGTCCACATCATCTGTCAAGCTCATCACTGAGTCCACATCATCTGTCAAACTCATCACTGAGTCCACATCATCTCTCACACTCATCACTGAGTCCAGATCATCTGTCACGCTCATCACCGAGTCCACATCATCTGTCACACACATCACCGAGTCCACATCATCTGTCACACTCATCACCGACTCCACATCATCTGTCACGCTCATCACTGAGTCCACACCATCTGTCACACTCATCACCGAGTCCACATCATCTGTCACACTCATCATCGAGTCCACATCATCTGTCACGCTCATCAACGAGTCCACATCATCTGTCACACACATCACCGAGTCCACATCATCTGTCACACTCATCACCGAGTCCACATCATCTGTCACGCTCATCACTGAGTCCACATCATCTGTCACACTCATCACCGAGTCCATATCCCCTCTCAAACTCATCACTGAGTCCACATCATCTGTCACACTCATCACCGAGTCCACATCATCTGTCACGCTCATCTCTGAGTCCACATCATCTGTCACACTCATCACTGAGTCCACATCATCTCTCACACTCATCACTGAGTCCACATCATCTCTCACACTCATCACCGAGTCCACATCATCTCTCACACTCATCGCCGAGTCCACATCATCTGTCACGCTCATCACTGAGTCCACATCATCTGTCACGCTCACCACTGAGTCCACATCATCTCTCAAACTCATCACCGAGTCCACATCATCTCTCACACTCATCACCAAGTCCACATCATCTATCACACTCATCACTGAGTCCACATCATGTCACGCTCATCACCGAATCCACATCCCCTATCACACTCATCACTGAGTCCACATCTCTCACACTCATCACTGAGTCCACATCCCCTATCACACTCATCACCAAGTCCACATCATCTATCACACTCATCACTGAGTCCACATCATGTCACGCTCATCACCGAATCCACATCCCCTATCACACTCATCACTGAGTCCACATCTCTCACACTCATCACTGAGTCCACATCCCCTATCACACTCATCACTGAGTGCACATCATCTCTCACACTCATCGCTCAGTCCACATCATCTCTCACACTCATCACCGAGTCCACATCATCTGTCACACTCATCACCGAGTCCACATCATCTATCACACTCATCACTAAGTCCACATCATGTCACGCTCATCACCGAGTCCATATCATCTGTCACACTAATCACCGAGTCCACATCCCCTATCACACTCATCACCGAGTCCCCATCATCTCTCACACTCATGACTGTGTCCACATCATCTGTAACACTCATCTCCGAGTCCACATCATCTGTCACACTCATCACCGAGTCCACATCATCTATCACACTCATCACTGAGTCCATATCATGTCACGCTCATCACCGAGTCCACATCATCTGTCACACTAATCACCGAGTCGCCATCCCCTATCACACTCATCACCGAGTCCACATCATCTCTCACACTCATCACTGAGTCCACATCATCTCTCACACTCATCGCTGAGTCCACATCATCTCTCACACTCATCACCGAGTCCACATCCCCTCTCACACTCATCACTGAGTCCACATCATCTGTCACACTCATCACCGAGTCCACATCATCTGTCAAGCTCATCACTGAGTCCACATCATCTGTCAAACTCATCACTGAGTCCACATCATCTCTCACACTCATCACTGAGTCCACATCATCTGTCACGCTCATCACCGAGTCCACATCATCTGTCACACTCATCACCGAGTCCACATCATCCGTCACACTCATCACCGAGTCCACATCATCTGTCACGCTCATCACTGAGTCCACATCATCTGTCACACTCATCACCGAGTCCACATACCCTCTCACACTCATCACTGAGTCCACATCATCTGTCACACTCATTACCGAGTCCACATCATCTGTCACACTCATCACCGAGTCCACATCATCTGTCAAGCTCATCACTGAGTCCACATCATCTGTCAAACTCATCACTGAGTCCACATCATCTCTCACACTCATCACTGAGTCCACATCATCTGTCACGCTCATCACCGAGTCCACATCATCTGTCACACTCATCACCGAGTCCACATCATCCGTCACACTCATCACCGAGTCCACATCATCTGTCACGCTCATCATTGAGTCCACATCATCTGTCACACTCATCACCGAGTCCACATACCCTCTCACACTCATCACTGAGTCCACATCATCTGTCACACTCATCACCGAGTCCACATCATCTGTCACACTCATCACCGAGTCCACATCATCTGTCACGCTCATCACTGAGTCCACATCATCTGTCACACTCATCACCGAGTCCACATCCCCTCTCACACTCATCACTGAGTCCACATCATCTGTCACACTCATCACCGAGTCCACATCATCTGTCAAGCTCATCACTGAGTCCACATCATCTGTCAAACTCATCACTGAGTCCACATCATCTCTCACACTCATCACTGAGTCCACATCATCTGTCACGCTCATCACCGAGTCCACATCATCTGTCACACACATCACCGAGTCCACATCATCTGTCACACTCATCACCGACTCCACATCATCTGCCACGCTCATCACTGAGTCCACATCATCTGTCACACTCATCACCGAGTCCACATCCCCTCTCACACTCATCACTGAGTCCACATCATCTGTCACACTCATCACCGAGTCCACATCATCTGTCAAGCTCATCACTGAGTCCACATCATCTGTCAAACTCATCACTGAGTCCACATCATCTCTCACACTCATTACTGAGTCCACATCATCTGTCACGCTCATCACCGAGTCCACATCATCTGTCACACTCATCACCGAGTCCACATCATCCGTCACACTCATCACCGAGTCCACATCATCTGTCACGCTCATCACTGAGTCCACATCATCTGTCACACTCATCACCGAGTCCACATACCCTCTCACACTCATCACTGAGTCCACATCATCTGTCACACTCATCACCGAGTCCATATCATCTGTCACACTCATCACCGAGTCCACATCATCTGTCAAGCTCATCACTGAGTCCACATCATCTGTCAAACTCATCACTGAGTCCACATCATCTCTCACACTCATCACTGAGTCCACATCATCTGTCACGCTCATCACCGAGTCCACATCATCTGTCACACTCATCACCGAGTCCACATCATCCGTCAAACTCATCACCGAGTCCACATCATCTGTCACGCTCATCACTGAGTCCACATCATCTGTCACACTCATCACCGAGTCCACATACCCTCTCACACTCATCACTGAGTCCACATCATCTGTCACACTCATCACCGAGTCGACATCATCTGTCACACTCATCACCGAGTCCACATCATCTGTCACGCTCATCACTGAGTCCACATCATCTGTCACACTCATCACCGAGTCCACATCCCCTCTCACACTCATCACTGAGTCCACATCATCTGTCACACTCATCACCGAGTCCACATCATCTGTCAAGCTCATCACTGAGTCCACATCATCTGTCAAACTCATCACTGAGTCCACATCATCTCTCACACTCATCACTGAGTCCACATCATCTGTCACGCTCATCACCGAGTCCACATCATCTGTCACACACATCACCGAGTCCACATCATCTGTCACACTCATCACCGACTCCACATCATCTGTCACGCTCATCACTGAGTCCACATCATCTGTCACACTCATCACCGAGTCCACATCCCCTCTCACACTCATCACTGAGTCCACATCATCTGTCACACTCATCACCGAGTCCACATCATCTGTCACGCTCATCACCGAGTCCACATCATCTGTCACACACATCACCGAGTCCACATCATCTGTCACACTCATCACCGAGTCCACATCATCTGTCACGCTCATCACTGAGTCCATATCATCTGTCACACTCATCACCGAGTCCACATCCCCTCTCACACTCATCACTGAGTCCACATCATCTGTCACACTCATCACCGAGTCCACATCATCTGTCACGCTCATCTCTGAGTCCACATCATCTGTCACACTCATCACTGAGTCCACATCATCTCTCACACTCATCACTGAGTCCACATCATCTCTCACACTCATCACCTAGTCCACATCATCTCTCACACTCATCGCCGAGTCCACATCATCTGTCACGCTCATCACTGAGTCCACATCATCTGTCACGCTCATCACTGAGTCCACATCATCTCTCACCCTCATCACCGAGTCCACATCATCTCTCACACTCATCACCAAGTCCACATCATCTATCACACTCATCACTGAGTCCACATCATGTCACGCTCATCACCGAATCCACATCCCCTATCACACTCATCACTGAGTCCACATCTCTCACACTCATCACTGAGTCCACATCCCCTATCACACTCATCACTGAGTCCACATCATCTGTCACACTCATGACTGAGTCCACATCATCTGTCACACTCATCACCGTATCCACATCATCTGTCAAGCTCATCACTGAGTCCACATCATCTGTCAAACTCATCACTGAGTCCACATCATCTCTCACACTCATCACTGAGTCCACATCATCTGTCACGCTCATCACCGAGTCCACATCATCTGTCACACTCATCACCGAGTCCACATCATCCGTCACACTCATCACCGAGTCCACATCATCTGTCACGCTCATCACTGAGTCCACATCATCTGTCACACTCATCACCGAGTCCACATACCCTCTCACACTCATCACTGAGTCCACATCATCTGTCACACTCATTACCGAGTCCACATCATCTGTCACACTCATCACCGAGTCCACATCATCTGTCAAGCTCATCACTGAGTCCACATCATCTGTCAAACTCATCACTGAGTCCACATCATCTCTCACACTCATCACTGAGTCCACATCATCTGTCACGCTCATCACCGAGTCCACATCATCTGTCACACTCATCACCGAGTCCACATCATCCGTCACACTCATCACCGAGTCCACATCATCTGTCACGCTCATCACTGAGTCCACATCATCTGTCACACTCATCACCGAGTCCACATACCCTCTCACACTCATCACTGAGTCCACATCATCTGTCACACTCATCACCGAGTCCACATCATCTGTCACACTCATCACCGAGTCCACATCATCTGTCAAGCTCATCACTGAGTCCACATCATCTGTCAAACTCATCACTGAGTCCACATCATCTCTCACACTCATCACTGAGTCCACATCATCTGTCACGCTCATCACCGAGTCCACATCATCTGTCACACTCATCACCGAGTCCACATCATCCGTCACACTCATCACCGAGTCCACATCATCTGTCACGCTCATCACTGAGTCCACATCATCTGTCACACTCATCACCGAGTCCACATACCCTCTCACACTCATCACTGAGTCCACATCATCTGTCACACTCATCACCGAGTCGACATCATCTGTCACACTCATCACCGAGTCCACATCATCTGTCACGCTCATCACTGAGTCCACATCATCTGTCACACTCATCACCGAGTCCACATCCCCTCTCACACTCATCACTGAGTCCACATCATCTGTCACACTCATCACCGAGTCCACATCATCTGTCAAGCTCATCACTGAGTCCACATCATCTGTCAAACTCATCACTGAGTCCACATCATCTCTCACACTCATCACTGAGTCCACATCATCTGTCACGCTCATCACCGAGTCCACATCATCTGTCACACACATCACCGAGTCCACATCATCTGTCACACTCATCACCGACTCCACATCATCTGTCACGCTCATCACTGAGTCCACATCATCTGTCACACTCATCACCGAGTCCACATCCCCTCTCACACTCATCACTGAGTCCACATCATCTGTCACACTCATCACCGAGTCCACATCATCTGTCACGCTCATCACCGAGTCCACATCATCTGTCACACACATCACCAAGTCCACATCATCTGTCACACTCATCACCGAGTCCACATCATCTGTCACGCTCATCACTGAGTCCATATCATCTGTCACACTCATCACCGAGTCCACATCCCCTCTCACACTCATCACTGAGTCCACATCATCTGTCACACTCATCACCGAGTCCACATCATCTGTCACGCTCATCTCTGAGTCCACATCATCTGTCACACTCATCACTGAGTCCACATCATCTCTCACACTCATCACTGAGTCCACATCATCTCTCACACTCATCACCTAGTCCACATCATCTCTCACACTCATCGCCGAGTCCACATCATCTGTCACGCTCATCACTGAGTCCACATCATCTGTCACGCTCATCACTGAGTCCACATCATCTCTCACCCTCATCACCGAGTCCATATCATCTCTCACACTCATCACCAAGTCCACATCATCTATCACACTCATCACTGAGTCCACATCATGTCACGCTCATCACCGAATCCACATCCCCTATCACACTCATCACTGAGTCCACATCTCTCACACTCATCACTGAGTCCACATCCCCTATCACACTCATCACTGAGTCCACATCATCTCTCACACTCATGACTGAGTCCACATCATCTGTCACACTCATCACCGTATCCACATCATCTGTCACACTCATCACCGAGTCCACATCCCCTATCACACTCATCACCGAGTCCACATCATCTCTCACACTCATCACTGAGTCCACATCATCTCTCACACTCATCGCTGAGTCCACATCATCTCTCACACTCATCACCGAGTCCACATCATCTGTCGCACTCATCACCGAGTCCACATCATCTGTCACACTCATCACCGAGTCCACATCATCTGTCACGCTCATCACTGAGTCCACATCATCTGTCACACTCATCACCGAGTCCACATCCCCTCTCACACTCATCACTGAGTCCACATCATCTGTCACACTCATCACCGAGTCCACATCATCTGTCAAGCTCATCACTGAGTCCACATCATCTGTCAAACTCATCACTGAGTCCACATCATCTCTCACACTCATCACTGAGTCCACATCATCTGTCACGCTCATCACCGAGTCCACATCATCTGTCACACTCATCACCGAGTCCACATCATCCGTCACACTCATCACCGAGTCCACATCATCTGTCACGCTCATCACTGAGTCCACATCATCTGTCACACTCATCACCGAGTCCACATACCCTCTCACACTCATCACTGAGTCCACATCATCTGTCACACTCATCACCGAGTCCACATCATCTGTCACGCTCATCACTGAGTCCACATCATCTGTCACACTCATCATTGAGTCCACATCATCTCTCACACTCATCACCAAGTCCACATCATCTACCACACTCATCACTGACTTCACATCATGTCACGCTCATCACCGAGTCCACATCATCTGTCACACTCATCACCGAGTCCACATCATCTGTCACGCTCATCACTGAGTCCACATCATCTGTCACACTCATCACCGAGTCCACATACCCTCTCACACTCATCACTGAGTCCACATCATCTGTCACACTCATCACCGAGTCCACATCATCTGTCACGCTCATCACTGAGTCCACATCATCTGTCACACTCATCATTGTGTCCACATCATCTCTCACACTCATCACCAAGTCCACATCATCTACCACACTCATCACTGACTCCACATCATGTCACGCTCATCACCGAGTCCACATCCCCTATCACACTCATCACTGAGTCCCCATCATCTCTCACACTCATGACTGTGTCCACATCATCTGTCACACTCATCACCGAGTCCACATCATCTGTCACACTCATCACCGAGTCCACATCATCTATCACACTCATCACTGAGTCCACATCATGTCACGCTCATCACCGAGTCCACATCATCTGTCACGCTCATCACTGAGTCCACATCATCTGTCACACTCATCACCGAGTCCACATCCCCTCTCACACTCATCACTGAGTCCACATCATCTGTCACACTCATCACCGAGTCCACATCATCTGTCAAGCTCATCACTGAGTCCACATCATCTGTCAAACTCATCACTGAGTCCACATCATCTCTCACACTCATCACTGAGTCCACATCATCTGTCACGCTCATCACCGAGTCCACATCATCTGTCACACTCATCACCGAGTCCACATCATCCGTCACACTCATCACCGAGTCCACATCATCTGTCACGCTCATCACTGAGTCCACATCATCTGTCACACTCATCACCGAGTCCACATACCCTCTCACACTCATCACTGAGTCCACATCATCTGTCACACTCATCACCGAGTCCACATCATCTGTCACGCTCATCACTGAGTCCACATCATCTGTCACACTCATCATTGAGTCCACATCATCTCTCACACTCATCACCAAGTCCACATCATCTACCACACTCATCACTGACTTCACATCATGTCACGCTCATCACCGAGTCCACATCATCTGTCACACTCATCACCGAGTCCACATCATCTGTCACGCTCATCACTGAGTCCACATCATCTGTCACACTCATCACCGAGTCCACATACCCTCTCACACTCATCACTGAGTCCACATCATCTGTCACACTCATCACCGAGTCCACATCATCTGTCACGCTCATCACTGAGTCCACATCATCTGTCACACTCATCATTGTGTCCACATCATCTCTCACACTCATCACCAAGTCCACATCATCTACCACACTCATCACTGACTCCACATCATGTCACGCTCATCACCGAGTCCACATCCCCTATCACACTCATCACTGAGTCCCCATCATCTCTCACACTCATGACTGTGTCCACATCATCTGTCACACTCATCACCGAGTCCACATCATCTGTCACACTCATCACCGAGTCCACATCATCTATCACACTCATCACTGAGTCCACATCATGTCACGCTCATCACCGAGTCCACATCATCTGTCACGCTCATCACTGAGTCCACATCATCTGTCACACTCATCACCGAGTCCACATCCCCTCTCACACTCATCACTGAGTCCACATCATCTGTCACACTCATCACCGAGTCCACATCATCTGTCAAGCTCATCACTGAGTCCACATCATCTGTCAAACTCATCACTGAGTCCACATCATCTCTCACACTCATCACTGAGTCCAGATCATCTGTCACGCTCATCACCGAGTCCACATCATCTGTCACACACATCACCGAGTCCACATCATCTGTCACACTCATCACCGACTCCACATAATCTGTCACGCTCATCACTGAGTCCACACCATCTGTCACACTCATCACCGAGTCCACATCCCCTCTCACACTCATCACTGAGTCCACATCATCTGTCACACTCATCACCGAGTCCACATCATCTGTCACGCTCATCAACGAGTCCACATCATCTGTCACACACATCACCGAGTCCACATCATCTGTCACACTCATCACCGAGTCCACATCATCTGTCACGCTCATCACTGAGTCCACATCATCTGTCACACTCATCACCGAGTCCATATCCCCTCTCAAACTCATCACCGAGTCCACATCATCTGTCACGCTCATCTCTGAGTCCACATCATCTGTCACACTCATCACTGAGTCCACATCATCTCTCACACTCATCACTGAGTCCACATCATCTCTCACACTCATCACCGAGTCCACATCATCTCTCACACTCATCGCCGAGTCCACATCATCTGTCACGCTCATCACTGAGTCCACATCATCTGTCACGCTCACCACTGAGTCCACATCATCTCTCAAACTCATCACCGAGTCCACATCATCTCTCACACTCATCACCAAGTCCACATCATCTATCACACTCATCACTGAGTCCACATCATGTCACGCTCATCACCGAATCCACATCCCCTATCACACTCATCACTGAGTCCACATCTCTCACACTCATCACTGAGTCCACATCCCCTATCACACTCATCACCAAGTCCACATCATCTATCACACTCATCACTGAGTCCACATCATGTCACGCTCATCACCGAATCCACATCCCCTATCACACTCATCACTGAGTCCACATCTCTCACACTCATCACTGAGTCCACATCCCCTATCACACTCATCACTGAGTGCACATCATCTCTCACACTCATCGCTCAGTCCACATCATCTCTCACACTCATCACCGAGTCCACATCATCTGTCACACTCATCACCGAGTCCACATCATCTATCACACTCATCACTAAGTCCACATCATGTCACGCTCATCACCGAGTCCATATCATCTGTCACACTAATCACCGAGTCCACATCCCCTATCACACTCATCACCGAGTCCCCATCATCTCTCACACTCATGACTGTGTCCACATCATCTGTAACACTCATCTCCGAGTCCACATCATCTGTCACACTCATCACCGAGTCCACATCATCTATCACACTCATCACTGAGTCCATATCATGTCACGCTCATCACCGAGTCCACATCATCTGTCACACTAATCACCGAGTCGCCATCCCCTATCACACTCATCACCGAGTCCACATCATCTCTCACACTCATCACTGAGTCCACATCATCTCTCACACTCATCGCTGAGTCCACATCATCTCTCACTCTCATCACCGAGTCCACATCCCCTCTCACACTCATCACTGAGTCCACATCATCTGTCACACTCATCACCGAGTCCACATCATCTGTCAAGCTCATCACTGAGTCCACATCATCTGTCAAACTCATCACTGAGTCCACATCATCTCTCACACTCATCACTGAGTCCACATCATCTGTCACGCTCATCACCGAGTCCACATCATCTGTCACACTCATCACCGAGTCCACATCATCCGTCACACTCATCACCGAGTCCACATCATCTGTCACGCTCATCACTGAGTCCACATCATCTGTCACACTCATCACCGAGTCCACATACCCTCTCACACTCATCACTGAGTCCACATCATCTGTCACACTCATTACCGAGTCCACATCATCTGTCACACTCATCACCGAGTCCACATCATCTGTCAAGCTCATCACTGAGTCCACATCATCTGTCAAACTCATCACTGAGTCCACATCATCTCTCACACTCATCACTGAGTCCACATCATCTGTCACGCTCATCACCGAGTCCACATCATCTGTCACACTCATCACCGAGTCCACATCATCCGTCACACTCATCACCGAGTCCACATCATCTGTCACGCTCATCACTGAGTCCACATCATCTGTCACTCTCATCACCGAGTCCACATACCCTCTCACACTCATCACTGAGTCCACATCATCTGTCACACTCATCACCGAGTCCACATCATCTGTCACACTCATCACCGAGTCCACATCATCTGTCACGCTCATCACTGAGTCCACATCATCTGTCACACTCATCACCGAGTCCACATCCCCTCTCACACTCATCACTGAGTCCACATCATCTGTCACACTCATCACCGAGTCCACATCATCTGTCAAGCTCATCACTGAGTCCACATCATCTGTCAAACTCATCACTGAGTCCACATCATCTCTCACACTCATCACTGAGTCCACATCATCTGTCACGCTCATCACCGAGTCCACATCATCTGTCACACACATCACCGAGTCCACATCATCTGTCACACTCATCACCGACTCCACATCATCTGCCACGCTCATCACTGAGTCCACATCATCTGTCACACTCATCACCGAGTCCACATCCCCTCTCACACTCATCACTGAGTCCACATCATCTGTCACACTCATCACCGAGTCCACATCATCTGTCAAGCTCATCACTGAGTCCACATCATCTGTCAAACTCATCACTGAGTCCACATCATCTCTCACACTCATCACTGAGTCCACATCATCTGTCACACTCATCACCGAGTCCACATCATCCGTCACACTCATCACCGAGTCCACATCATCTGTCACGCTCATCACTGAGTCCACATCATCTGTCACACTCATCACCGAGTCCACATACCCTCTCACACTCATCACTGAGTCCACATCATCTGTCACACTCGTCACCGAGTCCACATCATCTGTCACACTCATCACCGAGTCCACATCATCTGTCAAGCTCATCACTGAGTCCACATCATCTGTCAAACTCATCACTGAGTCCACATCATCTCTCACACTCATCACTGAGTCCACATCATCTGTCACGCTCATCACCGAGTCCACATCATCTGTCACACTCATCACCGAGTCCACATCATCCGTCACACTCATCACCGAGTCCACATCATCTGTCACGCTCATCACTGAGTCCACATCATCTGTCACACTCATCACCGAGTCCACATCATCTGTCACGCTCATCACTGAGTCCACATCATCTGTCACACTCATCACCGAGTCCACATCCCCTCTCACACTCATCACTGAGTCCACATCATCTGTCACACTCATCACCGAGTCCACATCATCTGTCAAGCTCATCACTGAGTCCACATCATCTGTCAAACTCATCACTGAGTCCACATCATCTCTCACACTCATCACTGAGTCCACATCATCTGTCACGCTCATCACCGAGTCCACATCATCTGTCACACACATCACCGAGTCCACATCATCTGTCACACTCATCACCGACTCCACATCATCTGTCACGCTCATCACTGAGTCCACATCATCTGTCACACTCATCACCGAGTCCACATCCCCTCTCACACTCATCACTGAGTCCACATCATCTGTCACACTCATCACCGAGTCCACATCATCTGTCACGCTCATCACCGAGTCCACATCATCTGTCACACACATCACCGAGTCCACATCATCTGTCACACTCATCACCGAGTCCACATCATCTGTCACGCTCATCACTGAGTCCATATCATCTGTCACACTCATCACCGAGTCCACATCCCCTCTCACACTCATCACTGAGTCCACATCATCTGTCACACTCATCACCGAGTCCACATCATCTGTCACGCTCATCTCTGAGTCCACATCATCTGTCACACTCATCACTGAGTCCACATCATCTCTCACACTCATCACTGAGTCCACATCATCTCTCACACTCATCACCTAGTCCACATCATCTCTCACACTCATCGCCGAGTCCACATCATCTGTCACGCTCATCACTGAGTCCACATCATCTGTCACGCTCATCACTGAGTCCACATCATCTCTCACCCTCATCACCGAGTCCATATCATCTCTCACACTCATCACCAAGTCCACATCATCTATCACACTCATCACTGAGTCCACATCATGTCACGCTCATCACCGAATCCACATCCCCTATCACACTCATCACTGAGTCCACATCTCTCACACTCATCACTGAGTCCACATCCCCTATCACACTCATCACTGAGTCCACATCATCTCTCACACTCATGACTGAGTCCACATCATCTGTCACACTCATCACCGTATCCACATCATCTGTCACACTCATCACCGAGTCCACATCCCCTATCACACTCATCACCGAGTCCACATCATCTCTCACACTCATCACTGAGTCCACATCATCTCTCACACTCATCGCTGAGTCCACATCATCTGTCACGCTCATCACCGAGTCCACATCATCTGTCACACACATCACCGAGTCCACATCATCTGTCACACTCATCACCGACTCCACATCATCTGCCACGCTCATCACTGAGTCCACATCATCTGTCACACTCATCACCGAGTCCACATCCCCTCTCACACTCATCACTGAGTCCACATCATCTGTCACACTCATCACCGAGTCCACATCATCTGTCAAGCTCATCACTGAGTCCACATCATCTGTCAAACTCATCACTGAGTCCACATCATCTCTCACACTCATCACTGAGTCCACATCATCTGTCACGCTCATCACCGAGTCCACATCATCTGTCACACTCATCACCGATTCCACATCATCCGTCACACTCATCACCGAGTCCACATCATCTGTCACGCTCATCACTGAGTCCACATCATCTGTCACACTCATCACCGAGTCCACATACCCTCTCACACTCATCACTGAGTCCACATCATCTGTCACACTCATCACCGAGTCCACATCATCTGTCACACTCATCACCGAGTCCACATCATCTGTCAAGCTCATCACTGAGTCCACATCATCTGTCAAACTCATCACTGAGTCCACATCATCTCTCACACTCATCACTGAGTCCACATCATCTGTCACGCTCATCACCGAGTCCACATCATCTGTCACACTCATCACCGAGTCCACATCATCCGTCACACTCATCACCGAGTCCACATCATCTGTCACGCTCATCACTGAGTCCACATCATCTGTCACACTCATCACCGAGTCCACATACCCTCTCACACTCATCACTGAGTCCACATCATCTGTCACACTCATCACCGAGTCGACATCATCTGTCACACTCATCACCGAGTCCACATCATCTGTCACGCTCATCACTGAGTCCACATCAATGGTCACACTCATCACCGAGTCCACATCCCCTCTCACACTCATCACTGAGTCCACATCATCTGTCACACTCATCACCGAGTCCACATCATCTGTCACGCTCATCACCGAGTCCACATCATCTGTCACACACATCACCGAGTCCACATCATCTGTCACACTCATCACCGACTCCACATCATCTGTCACGCTCATCACTGAGTCCACATCATCTGTCACACTCATCACCGAGTCCACATCCCCTCTCACACTCATCACTGAGTCCACATCATCTGTCACACTCATCACCGAGTCCACATCATCTGTCACGCTCATCACCGAGTCCACATCATCTGTCACACACATCACCGAGTCCACATCATCTGTCACACTCATCACCGAGTCCACATCATCTGTCACGCTCATCACTGAGTCCATATCATCTGTCACACTCATCACCGAGTCCACATCATCTCTCACACTCATCGCTGAGTCCACATCATCTCTCACACTCATCACCGAGTCCACATCCCCTCTCACACTCATCACTGAGTCCACATCATCTGTCACACTCATCACCGAGTCCACATCATCTGTCAAGCTCATCACTGAGTCCACATCATCTGTCAAACTCATCACTGAGTCCACATCATCTCTCACACTCATCACTGAGTCCACATCATCTGTCACGCTCATCACCGAGTCCACATCATCTGTCACACTCATCGCTCAGTCCACATCATCTCTCACACTCATCACCGAGTCCACATCATCTGTCACACTCATCACCGAGTCCACATCATCTATCACACTCATCACTAAGTCCACATCATGTCACGCTCATCACCGAGTCCATATCATCTGTCACACTAATCACCGAGTCCACATCCCCTATCAAACTCATCACCGAGTCCCCATCATCTCTCACACTCATGACTGTGTCCACATCATCTGTAACACTCATCTCCGAGTCCACATCATCTGTCACACTCATCACCGAGTCCACATCATCTATCACACTCATCACTGAGTCCATATCATGTCACGCTCATCACCGAGTCCACATCATCTGTCACACTAATCACCGAGTCGCCATCCCCTATCACACTCATCACCGAGTCCACATCATCTCTCACACTCATCACTGAGTCCACATCATCTCTCACACTCATCGCTGAGTCCACATCATCTCTCACACTCATCACCGAGTCCACATCCCCTCTCACACTCATCACTGAGTCCACATCATCTGTCACACTCATCACCGAGTCCACATCATCTGTCAAGCTCATCACTGAGTCCACATCATCTGTCAAACTCATCACTGAGTCCACATCATCTCTCACACTCATCACTGAGTCCACATCATCTGTCACGCTCATCACCGAGTCCACATCATCTGTCACACTCATCACCGAGTCCACATCATCCGTCACACTCATCACCGAGTCCACATCATCTGTCACGCTCATCACTGAGTCCACATCATCTGTCACACTCATCACCGAGTCCACATACCCTCTCACACTCATCACTGAGTCCACATCATCTGTCACACTCATTACCGAGTCCACATCATCTGTCACACTCATCACCGAGTCCACATCATCTGTCAAGCTCATCACTGAGTCCACATCATCTGTCAAACTCATCACTGAGTCCACATCATCTCTCACACTCATCACTGAGTCCACATCATCTGTCACGCTCATCACCGAGTCCACATCATCTGTCACACTCATCACCGAGTCCACATCATCCGTCACACTCATCACCGAGTCCACATCATCTGTCACGCTCATCACTGAGTCCACATCATCTGTCACACTCATCACCGAGTCCACATACCCTCTCACACTCATCACTGAGTCCACATCATCTGTCACACTCATCACCGAGTCGACATCATCTGTCACACTCATCACCGAGTCCACATCATCTGTCACGCTCATCACTGAGTCCACATCAATGGTCACACTCATCACCGAGTCCACATCCCCTCTCACACTCATCACTGAGTCCACATCATCTGTCACACTCATCACCGAGTCCACATCATCTGTCAAGCTCATCACTGAGTCCACATCATCTGTCAAACTCATCACTGAGTCCACATCATCTCTCACACTCATCACTGAGTCCACATCATCTGTCACGCTCATCACCGAGTCCACATCATCTGTCACACACATCACCGAGTCCACATCATCTGTCACACTCATCACCGACTCCACATCATCTGTCACGCTCATCACTGAGTCCACATCATCTGTCACACTCATCACCGAGTCCACATCCCCTCTCACACTCATCACTGAGTCCACATCATCTGTCACACTCATCACCGAGTCCACATCATCTGTCACGCTCATCACCGAGTCCACATCATCTGTCACACACATCACCGAGTCCACATCATCTGTCACACTCATCACCGAGTCCACATCATCTGTCACGCTCATCACTGAGTCCATATCATCTGTCACACTCATCACCGAGTCCACATCATCTCTCACACTCATCGCTGAGTCCACATCATCTCTCACACTCATCACCGAGTCCACATCCCCTCTCACACTCATCACTGAGTCCACATCATCTGTCACACTCATCACCGAGTCCACATCATCTGTCAAGCTCATCACTGAGTCCACATCATCTGTCAAACTCATCACTGAGTCCACATCATCTCTCACACTCATCACTGAGTCCACATCATCTGTCACGCTCATCACCGAGTCCACATCATCTGTCACACTCATCGCTCAGTCCACATCATCTCTCACACTCATCACCGAGTCCACATCATCTGTCACACTCATCACCGAGTCCACATCATCTATCACACTCATCACTAAGTCCACATCATGTCACGCTCATCACCGAGTCCATATCATCTGTCACACTAATCACCGAGTCCACATCCCCTATCAAACTCATCACCGAGTCCCCATCATCTCTCACACTCATGACTGTGTCCACATCATCTGTAACACTCATCTCCGAGTCCACATCATCTGTCACACTCATCACCGAGTCCACATCATCTATCACACTCATCACTGAGTCCATATCATGTCACGCTCATCACCGAGTCCACATCATCTGTCACACTAATCACCGAGTCGCCATCCCCTATCACACTCATCACCGAGTCCACATCATCTCTCACACTCATCACTGAGTCCACATCATCTCTCACACTCATCGCTGAGTCCACATCATCTCTCACACTCATCACCGAGTCCACATCCCCTCTCACACTCATCACTGAGTCCACATCATCTGTCACACTCATCACCGAGTCCACATCATCTGTCAAGCTCATCACTGAGTCCACATCATCTGTCAAACTCATCACTGAGTCCACATCATCTCTCACACTCATCACTGAGTCCACATCATCTGTCACGCTCATCACCGAGTCCACATCATCTGTCACACTCATCACCGAGTCCACATCATCCGTCACACTCATCACCGAGTCCACATCATCTGTCACGCTCATCACTGAGTCCACATCATCTGTCACACTCATCACCGAGTCCACATACCCTCTCACACTCATCACTGAGTCCACATCATCTGTCACACTCATTACCGAGTCCACATCATCTGTCACACTCATCACCGAGTCCACATCATCTGTCAAGCTCATCACTGAGTCCACATCATCTGTCAAACTCATCACTGAGTCCACATCATCTCTCACACTCATCACTGAGTCCACATCATCTGTCACGCTCATCACCGAGTCCACATCATCTGTCACACTCATCACCGAGTCCACATCATCCGTCACACTCATCACCGAGTCCACATCATCTGTCACGCTCATCACTGAGTCCACATCATCTGTCACACTCATCACCGAGTCCACATACCCTCTCACACTCATCACTGAGTCCACATCATCTGTCACACTCATCACCGAGTCCACATCATCTGTCACACTCATCACCGAGTCCACATCCCCTCTCACACTCATCACTGAGTCCACATCATCTGTCACACTCATCACCGAGTCCACATCATCTGTCAAGCTCATCACTGAGTCCACATCATCTGTCAAACTCATCACTGAGTCCACATCATCTCTCACACTCATCACTGAGTCCACATCATCTGTCACGCTCATCACCGAGTCCACATCATCTGTCACACACATCACCGAGTCCACATCATCTGTCACACTCATCACCGACTCCACATCATCTGCCACGCTCATCACTGAGTCCACATCATCTGTCACACTCATCACCGAGTCCACATCCCCTCTCACACTCATCACTGAGTCCACATCATCTGTCACACTCATCACCGAGTCCACATCATCTGTCAAGCTCATCACTGAGTCCACATCATCTGTCAAACTCATCACTGAGTCCACATCATCTCTCACACTCATCACTGAGTCCACATCATCTGTCACGCTCATCACCGAGTCCACATCATCTGTCACACTCATCACCGAGTCCACATCATCCGTCACACTCATCACTTAGTCCACATCATCTGTCACGCTCATCACTGAGTCCACATCATCTGTCACACTCATCACCGAGTCCACATACCCTCTCACACTCATCACTGAGTCCACATCATCTGTCACACTCATCACCGATTCCACATCATCTGTCACACTCATCACCGAGTCCACATCATCTGTCAAGCTCATCACTGAGTCCACATCATCTGTCAAACTCATCACTGAGTCCACATCATCTCTCACACTCATCACTGAGTCCACATCATCTGTCACGCTCATCACCGAGTCCACATCATCTGTCACACTCATCACCGAGTCCACATCATCCGTCACACTCATCACCGAGTCCACATCATCTGTCACGCTCATCACTGAGTCCACATCATCTGTCACACTCATCACCGAGTCCACATACCCTCTCACACTCATCACTGAGTCCACATCATCTGTCACACTCATCACCGAGTCGACATCATCTGTCACACTCATCACCGAGTCCACATCATCTGTCACGCTCATCACTGAGTCCACATCATCTGTCACACTCATCACCGAGTCCACATCCCCTCTCACACTCATCACTGAGTCCACATCATCTGTCACACTCATCACCGAGTCCACATCATCTGTCAAGCTCATCACTGAGTCCACATCATCTGTCAAACTCATCACTGAGTCCACATCATCTCTCACACTCATCACTGAGTCCACATCATCTGTCACGCTCATCACCGAGTCCACATCATCTGTCACACACATCACCGAGTCCACATCATCTGTCACACTCATCACCGACTCCACATCATCTGTCACGCTCATCACTGAGTCCACATCATCTGTCACACTCATCACCGAGTCCACATCCCCTCTCACACTCATCACTGAGTCCACATCATCTGTCACACTCATCACCGAGTCCACATCATCTGTCACGCTCATCACCGAGTCCACATCATCTGTCACACACATCACCGAGTCCACATCATCTGTCACACTCATCACCGAGTCCACATCATCTGTCACGCTCATCACTGAGTCCATATCATCTGTCACACTCATCACCGAGTCCACATCCCCTCTCACACTCATCACTGAGTCCAGATCATCTGTCACACTCATCACCGAGTCCACATCATCTGTCACGCTCATCTCTGAGTCCACATCATCTGTCACACTCATCACTGAGTCCACATCATCTCTCACACTCATCACTGAGTCCACATCATCTCTCACACTCATCACCTAGTCCACATCATCTCTCACACTCATCGTCGAGTCCACATCATCTGTCACGCTCATCACTGAGTCCACATCATCTGTCACGCTCATCACTGAGTCCACATCATCTCTCACCCTCATCACCGAGTCCACATCATCTCTCACACTCATCACCAAGTCCACATCATCTATCACACTCATCACTGAGTCCACATCATGTCACGCTCATCACCGAATCCACATCCCCTATCACACTCATCACTGAGTCCACATCTCTCACACTCATCACTGAGTCCACATCCCCTATCACACTCATCACTGAGTCCACATCATCTCTCACACTCATGACTGAGTCCACATCATCTGTCACACTCATCACCGTATCCACATCATCTGTCAAGCTCATCACTGAGTCCACATCATCTGTCAAACTCATCACTGAGTCCACATCATCTCTCACACTCATCACTGAGTCCACATCATCTGTCACGCTCATCACCGAGTCCACATCATCTGTCACACTCATCACCGAGTCCACATCATCCGTCACACTCATCACCGAGTCCACATCATCTGTCACGCTCATCACTGAGTCCACATCATCTGTCACACTCATCACCGAGTCCACATACCCTCTCACACTCATCACTGAGTCCACATCATCTGTCACACTCATTACCGAGTCCACATCATCTGTCACACTCATCACCGAGTCCACATCATCTGTCAAGCTCATCACTGAGTCCACATCATCTGTCAAACTCATCACTGAGTCCACATCATCTCTCACACTCATCACTGAGTCCACATCATCTGTCACGCTCATCACCGAGTCCACATCATCTGTCACACTCATCACCGAGTCCACATCATCCGTCACACTCATCACCGAGTCCACATCATCTGTCACGCTCATCACTGAGTCCACATCATCTGTCACACTCATCACCGAGTCCACATACCCTCTCACACTCATCACTGAGTCCACATCATCTGTCACACTCATCACCGAGTCCACATCATCTGTCACACTCATCACCGAGTCCACATCATCTGTCACGCTCATAACTGAGTCCACATCATCTGTCACACTCATCACCGAGTCCACATCCCCTCTCACACTCATCACTGAGTCCACATCATCTGTCACACTCATCACCGAGTCCACATCATCTGTCAAGCTCATCACTGAGTCCACATCATCTGTCAAACTCATCACTGAGTCCACATCATCTCTCACACTCATCACTGAGTCCACATCATCTGTCACGCTCATCACCGAGTCCACATCATCTGTCACACACATCACCGAGTCCACATCATCTGTCACACTCATCACCGACTCCACATCATCTGCCACGCTCATCACTGAGTCCACATCATCTGTCACACTCATCACCGAGTCCACATCCCCTCTCACACTCATCACTGAGTCCACATCATCTGTCACACTCATCACCGAGTCCACATCATCTGTCAAGCTCATCACTGAGTCCACATCATCTGTCAAACTCATCACTGAGTCCACATCATCTCTCACACTCATCACTGAGTCCACATCATCTGTCACGCTCATCACCGAGTCCACATCATCTGTCACACTCATCACCGAGTCCACATCATCCGTCACACTCATCACCGAGTCCACATCATCTGTCACGCTCATCACTGAGTCCACATCATCTGTCACACTCATCACCGAGTCCACATACCCTCTCACACTCATCACTGAGTCCACATCATCTGTCACACTCATCACCGAGTCCACATCATCTGTCACACTCATCACCGAGTCCACATCATCTGTCAAGCTCATCACTGAGTCCACATCATCTGTCAAACTCATCACTGAGTCCACATCATCTCTCACACTCATCACTGAGTCCACATCATCTGTCACGCTCATCACCGAGTCCACATCATCTGTCACACTCATCACCGAGTCCACATCATCCGTCACACTCATCACCGAGTCCACATCATCTGTCACGCTCATCACTGAGTCCACATCATCTGTCACACTCATCACCGAGTCCACATACCCTCTCACACTCATCACTGAGTCCACATCATCTGTCACACTCATCACCGAGTCGACATCATCTGTCACACTCATCACCGAGTCCACATCATCTGTCACGCTCATCACTGAGTCCACATCATCTGTCACACTCATCACCGAGTCCACATCCCCTCTCACACTCATCACTGAGTCCACATCATCTGTCACACTCATCACCGAGTCCACATCATCTGTCAAGCTCATCACTGAGTCCACATCATCTGTCAAACTCATCACTGAGTCCACATCATCTCTCACACTCATCACTGAGTCCACATCATCTGTCACGCTCATCACCGAGTCCACATCATCTGTCACACACATCACCGAGTCCACATCATCTGTCACACTCATCACCGACTCCACATCATCTGTCACGCTCATCACAGAGTCCACATCATCTGTCACACTCATCACCGAGTCCACATCCCCTCTCACACTCATCACTGAGTCCACATCATCTGTCACACTCATCACCGAGTCCACATCATCTGTCACGCTCATCACCGAGTCCACATCATCTGTCACACACATCACCGAGTCCACATTATCTGTCACACTCATCACCGAGTCCACATCATCTGTCACGCTCATCACTGAGTCCATATCATCTGTCACACTCATCACCGAGTCCACATCATCTGTCACGCTCATCTCTGAGTCCACATCATCTGTCACACTCATCACTGAGTCCACATCATCTCTCACACTCATCACTGAGTCCACATCATCTCTCACACTCATCACCTAGTCCACATCATCTCTCACACTCATCGCCGAGTCCACATCATCTGTCACGCTCATCACTGAGTCCACATCATCTGTCACGCTCATCACTGAGTCCACATCATCTCTCACCCTCATCACCGAGTCCATATCATCTCTCACACTCATCACCAAGTCCACATCATCTATCACACTCATCACTGAGTCCACATCATGTCACGCTCATCACCGAATCCACATCCCCTATCACACTCATCACTGAGTCCACATCTCTCACACTCATCACTGAGTCCACATCCCCTATCACACTCATCACTGAGTCCACATCATCTCTCACACTCATGACTGAGTCCACATCATCTGTCACACTCATCACCGTATCCACATCATCTGTCACACTCATCACCAAGTCCACATCCCCTATCACACTCATCACCGAGTCCACATCATCTCTCACACTCATCACTGAGTCCACATCATCTCTCACACTCATCGCTGAGTCCACATCATCTCTCACACTCATCACCGAGTCCACATCATCTGTCACACTCATCACCGAGTCCACATCATCTGTCACACTCATCACCGAGTCCACATCATCTGTCACGCTCATCACTGAGTCCACATCATCTGTCACACTCATCACCGAGTCCACATCCCCTCTCACACTCATCACTGAGTCCACATCATCTGTCACACTCATCACCGAGTCCACATCATCTGTCAAGCTCATCACTGAGTCCACATCATCTGTCAAACTCATCACTGAGTCCACATCATCTCTCACACTCATCACTGAGTCCACATCATCTGTCACGCTCATCACCGAGTCCGCATCATCTGTCACACTCATCACCGAGTCCACATCATCCGTCACACTCATCACCGAGTCCACATCATCTGTCACGCTCATCACTGAGTCCACATCATCTGTCACACTCATCACCGAGTCCACATACCCTCTCACACTCATCACTGAGTCCACATCATCTGTCACACTCATCACCGAGTCCACATCATCTGTCACGCTCATCACCGAGTCCACATCATCCGTCACACTCATCACCGAGTCCACATCATCTGTCACGCTCATCACTGAGTCCACATCATCTCTCACACTCATGACTGAGTCCACATCATCTGTCACACTCATCACCGTATCCACATCATCTGTCACACTCATCACCATGTCCACATCCCCTATCACACTCATCACCGAGTCCACATCATCTCTCACACTCATCACTGAGTCCACATCATCTCTCACACTCATCGCTGAGTCCACATCATCTCTCACACTCATCACCGAGTCCACATCATCTGTCACACTCATCACCGAGTCCACATCATCTGTCACACTCATCACCGAGTCCACATCATCTGTCACGCTCATCACTGAGTCCACATCATCTGTCACACTCATCACCGAGTCCACATCCCCTCTCACACTCATCACTGAGTCCACATCATCTGTCACACTCATCACCGAGTCCACATCATCTGTCAAGCTCATCACTGAGTCCACATCATCTGTCAAACTCATCACTGAGTCCACATCATCTCTCACACTCATCACTGAGTCCACATCATCTGTCACGCTCATCACCGAGTCCACATCATCTGTCACACTCATCACCGAGTCCACATCATCCGTCACACTCATCACCGAGTCCACATCATCTGTCACGCTCATCACTGAGTCCACATCATCTGTCACACTCATCACCGAGTCCACATACCCTCTCACACTCATCACTGAGTCCACATCATCTGTCACACTCATCACCGAGTCCACATCATCTGTCACGCTCATCACTGAGTCCACATCATCTGTCACACTCATCATTGAGTCCACATCATCTCTCACACTCATCACCAGGTCCACATCATCTACCACACTCATCACTGACTTCACATCATGTCACGCTCATCACCGAGTCCACATCATCTGTCACACTCATCACCGAGTCAACATCATCTGTCACGCTCATCACTGAGTCCACATCATCTGTCACACTCATCACCGAGTCCACATACCCTCTCACACTCATCACTGAGTCCACATCATCTGTCACACTCATCACCGAGTCCACATCATCTGTCACGCTCATCACTGAGTCCACATCATCTGTCACACTCATCATTGTGTCCACATCATCTCTCACACTCATCACCAAGTCCACATCATCTACCACACTCATCACTGACTCCACATCATGTCACGCTCATCACCGAGTCCACATCCCCTATCACACTCATCACTGAGTCCCCATCATCTCTCACGCTCATCACCGAGTCCACATCATCTGTCACACTAATCACCGAGTCCACATCCCCTATCACACTCATCACCGAGTCCACATCATCTCTCACACTCATCACTGAGTCCACATCATCTCTCAAACTCATCACTGAGCCCACATCATCTCTCACACTCATCAACGAGTCCACATCATCTGTCACACTCATCACCGAGTCCACATCATCTGTCACACTCATCACCGAGTCCACATCATCTGTCACGCTCATCACTGAGTCCACATCATCTGTCACACTCATCACCGAGTCCACATCCCCTCTCACACTCATCACTGAGTCCACATCATCTGTCACACTCATCACCGAGTCCACATCATCTGTCAAGCTCATCACTGAGTCCACATCATCTGTCAAACTTATCACTGAGTCCACATCATCTCTCACACTCATCACTGAGTCCAGATCATCTGTCACGCTCATCACCGAGTCCACATCATCTGTCACACACATCACCGAGTCCACATCATCTGTCACACTCATCACCGACTCCACATCATCTGTCACGCTCATCACTGAGTCCACACCATCTGTCACACTCATCACCGAGTCCACATCCCCTCTCACACTCATCACTGAGTCCACATCATCTGTCACACTCATCACCGAGTCCACATCATCTGTCACGCTCATCAACGAGTCCACATCATCTGTCACACACATCACCGAGTCCACATCATCTGTCACAATCATCACCGAGTCCACATCATCTGTGACGCTCATCACTGAGTCCACATCATCTGTCACACTCATGACCGAGTCCACATCCCCTCTCAAACTCATCACTGAGTCCACATCATCTGTCACACTCATCACCGAGTCCACATCATCTGTCACGCTCATCTCTGAGTCCACATCATCTGTCACACTCATCACTGAGTCCACATCATCTCTCACACTCATCACTGAGTCCACATCATCTCTCACACTCATCACCGAGTCCACATCATCTCTCACACTCATCGCCGAGTCCACATCATCTGTCACGCTCATCACTGAGTCCACATCATCTGTCACGCTCACCACTGAGTCCACATGATCTCTCACACTCATCATCGAGTCCACATCATCTCTCACACTCATCACCAAGTCCACATCATCTATCACACTCATCACTGAGTCCACATCATGTCACGCTCATCACCGAATCCACATCCCCTATCACACTCATCACTGAGTCCACATCTCTCACACTCATCACTGAGTCCACATCCCCTATCACACTCATCACCAAGTCCACATCATCTATCACACTCATCACTGAGTCCACATCATGTCACGCTCATCACCGAATCCACATCCCCTATCACACTCATCACTGAGTCCACATCTCTCACACTCATCACTGAGTCCACATCCCCTATCACACTCATCACTGAGTGCACATCATCTCTCACACTCATCGCTCAGTCCACATCATCTCTCACACTCATCACCGAGTCCATATCATCTGTCACACTCATCACCGAGTCCACATCATCTATCACACTCATCACTAAGTCCACATCATGTCACGCTCATCACCGAGTCCACATCATCTGTCACACTAATCACCGAGTCCACATCCCCTATCACACTCATCACCGAGTCCCCATCATCTCTCACACTCATGACTGTGTCCACATCATCTGTCACACTCATCACCGAGTCCACATCATCTGTCACACTCATCACCGAGTCCACATCATCTATCACACTCATCACTGAGTCCATATCATGTCACGCTCATCACCGAGTCCACATCATCTGTCACACTAATCACCGAGTCCACATCCCCTATCACACTCATCACCGAGTCCACATCATCTCTCACACTCATCACTGAGTCCACATCATCTCTCACACTCATCGCTGAGTCCACATCATCTCTCACACTCATCACCGAGTCCACATCCCCTCTCACACTCATCACTGAGTCCACATCATCTGTCACACTCATCACCGAGTCCACATCATCTGTCAAGCTCATCACTGAGTCCACATCATCTGTCAAACTCATCACTGAGTCCACATCATCTCTCACACTCATCACTGAGTCCACATCATCTGTCACGCTCATCACCGAGTCCACATCATCTGTCACACTCATCACCGAGTCCACATCATCAATCACACTCATCACCGAGTCCACATCATCTGTCACGCTCATCACTGAGTCCACATCATCTGTCACACTCATCACCGAGTCCACATACCCTCTCACACTCATCACTGAGTCCACATCATCTGTCACACTCATCACCGAGTCCACATCATCTGTCACGCTCATCACTGAGTCCACATCATCTGTCACACTCATCATTGAGTCCACATCATCTCTCACACTCATCAACAAGTCCACATCATCTACCACACTCATCACTGACTCCACATCATGTCACGCTCATCACCGAGTCCACATCATCTGTCACACTCATCACCGAGTCCACATCATCTGTCACGCTCATCACTGAGTCCACATCATCTGTCACACTCATCACCGAGTCCACATACCCTCTCACACTCATCACTGAGTCCACATCATCTGTCACACTCATCACCGAGTCCACATCATCTGTCACGCTCATCACTGAGTCCACATCATCTGTCACACTCATCATTGTGTCCACATCATCTCTCACACTCATCACCAAGTCCACATCATCTACCACACTCATCACTGACTCCACATCATGTCACGCTCATCACCGAGTCCACATCCCCTATCACACTCATCACTGAGTCCCCATCATCTCTCACACTCATGACTGTGTCCACATCATCTGTCACACTCATCACCGAGTCCACATCATCTGTCACACTCATCACCGAGTCCACATCATCTATCACACTCATCACTGAGTCCACATCATGTCACGCTCATCACCGAGTCCACATCATCTGTCACACTAATCACCGAGTCCACATCCCCTATCACACTCATCACCGAGTCCACATCATCTCTCACACTCATCACTGAGTCCACATCATCTCTCAAACTCATCACTGAGCCCACATCATCTCTCACACTCATCAACGAGTCCACATCATCTGTCACACTCATCACCGAGTCCACATCATCTGTCACACTCATCACCGAGTCCACATCATCTGTCACGCTCATCACTGAGTCCACATCATCTGTCACACTCATCACCGAGTCCACATCCCCTCTCACACTCATCACTGAGTCCACATCATCTCTCACACTCATCACCGAGTCCACATCATCTGACAAGCTCATCACTGAGTCCACATCATCTGTCAAACTCATCACTGAGTCCACATCATCTCTCACACTCATCACTGAGTCCAGATCATCTGTCACGCTCATCACCGAGTCCACATCATCTGTCACACACATCACCGAGTCCACATCATCTGTCACACTCATCACCGACTCCACATCATCTGTCACGCTCATCACTGAGTCCACACCATCTGTCACACTCATCACCGAGTCCACATCCCCTCTCACACTCATCACTGAGTCCACATCATCTGTCACACTCATCACCGAGTCCACATCATCTGTCACGCTCATCACCGAGTCCACATCATCTGTCACACACATCACCGAGTCCACATCATCTGTCACACTCATCACCAAGTCCACATCATCTCTCACACTCATCACTGAGTCCACATCATCTCTCACACTCATCACCGAGTCCACATCATCTCTCACACTCATCGCCGAGTCCACATCATCTGTCACGCTCATCACTGAGTCCACATCATCTGTCACGCTCATCACTGAGTCCACATCATCTCTCACACTCATCACCGAGTCCACATCATCTGTCACACACATCACCGAGTCCACATCATCTGTCACACTCATCACCGACTCCACATCATCTGTCACGCTCATCACTGAGTCCACACCATCTGTCACACTCATCACCGAGTCCACATCCCCTCTCACACTCATCACTGAGTCCACATCATCTGTCACACTCATCACCGAGTCCACATCATCTGTCACGCTAATCACCGAGTCCACATCATCTGTCACACACATCACCGAGTCCACATCATCTGTCACACTCATCACCGAGTCCACATCATCTGTCACGCTCATCACTGAGTCCACATCATCTGTCACACTCATCACCTAGTCCACATCCCCTCTCACACTCATCACCGAGTCCACATCATCTATCACACTCATCACTGAGTCCACATCATGTCACGCTCATCACCGAATCCACATCCCCTATCACACTCATCACTGAGTCCACATCTCTCACACTCATCACTGAGTCCACATCCCCTATCACACTCATCACCAAGTCCACATCATCTATCACACTCATCACTGAGTCCACATCATGTCACGCTCATCACCGAATCCACATCCCCTATCACACTCATCACTGAGTCCACATCTCTCACACTCATCACTGAGTCCACATCCCCTATCACACTCATCACTGAGTGCACATCATCTCTCACACTCATCGCTCAGTCCACATCATCTCTCACACTCATCACCGAGTCCACATCATCTGTCACACTCATCACCGAGTCCACATCATCTATCACACTCATCACTAAGTCCACATCATGTCACGCTCATCACCGAGTCCACATCATCTGTCACACTAATCACCGAGTCCACATCATCTATCACACTCATCACCGAGTCCCCATCATCTCTCACACTCATGACTGTGTCCACATCATCTGTCACACTCATCACCGAGTCCACATCATCTGTCACACTCATCACCGAGTCCACATCATCTATCACACTCATCACTGAGTCCATATCATGTCAAGCTCATCACCGAGTCCACATCATCTGTCACACTAATCACCGAGTCCACATCCCCTATCACACTCATCACCGAGTCCACATCATCTCTCACACTCATCACTGAGTCCACATCATCTCTCACACTCATCGCTGAGTCCACATCATCTCTCACACTCATCACCGAGTCCACATCCCCTCTCACACTCATCACTGAGTCCACATCATCTGTCACACTCATCACCGAGTCCACATCATCTGTCAAGCTCATCACTGAGTCCACATCATCTGTCAAACTCATCACTGAGTCCACATCATCTCTCACACTCATCACTGAGTCCACATCATCTGTCACGCTCATCACCGAGTCCACATCATCTGTCACACTCATCACCGAGTCCACATCATCCGTCACACTCATCACCGAGTCCACATCATCTGTCACGCTCATCACTGAGTCCACATCATCTGTCACACTCATCACCGAGTCCACATACCCTCTCACACTCATCACTGAGTCCACATCATCTGTCACACTCATCACCGAGTCCACATCATCTGTCACGCTCAACACTGAGTCCACATCATCTGTCACACTCATCATTGAGTCCACATCATCTCTCACACTCATCAACAAGTCCACATCATCTACCACACTCATCACTGACTCCACATCATGTCACGCTCATCACCGAGTCCACATCATCTGTCACACTCATCACCGAGTCCACATCATCTGTCACGCTCATCACTGAGTCCACATCATCTGTCACACTCATCACCGAGTCCACATACCCTCTCACACTCATCACTGAGTCCACATCATCTGTCACACTCATCACCGAGTCCACATCATCTGTCACGCTCATCACTGAGTCCACATCATCTGTCACACTCATCATTGTGTCCACATCATCTCTCACACTCATCACCAAGTCCACATCATCTACCACACTCATCACTGACTCCACATAATGTCACGCTCATCACCGAGTCCACATCCCCTATCACACTCATCACTGAGTCCCCATCATCTCTCACACTCATGACTGTGTCCACATCATCTGTCACACTCATCACCGAGTCCACATCATCTGTCACACTCATCACCGAGTCCACATCATCTATCACACTCATCACTGAGTCCACATCATGTCACGCTCATCACCGAGTCCACATCATCTGTCACACTAATCACCGAGTCCACATCCCCTATCACACTCATCACCGAGTCCACATCATCTCTCACACTCATCACTGATTCCACATCATCTCTCAAACTCATCACTGAGCCCACATCATCTCTCACACTCATCAACGAGTCCACATCATCTGTCACACTCATCACCGAGTCCACATCATCTGTCACACTCATCACCGAGTCCACATCATCTGTCACGCTCATCACTGAGTCCACATCATCTGTCACACTCATCACCGAGTCCACATCCCCTCTCACACTCATCACTGAGTCCACATCATCTGTCACACTCATCACCGAGTCCACATCATCTGACAAGCTCATCACTGAGTCCACATCATCTGTCAAACTCATCACTGAGTCCACATCATCTCTCACACTCATCACTGAGTCCAGATCATCTGTCACGCTCATCACCGAGTCCACATCATCTGTCACACACATCACCTAGTCCACATCATCTGTCACACTCATCACCGACTCCACATCATCTGTCACGCTCATCACTGAGTCCACACCATCTGTCACACTCATCACCGAGTCCACATCCCCTCTCACACTCATCACTGAGTCCACATCATCTGTCACACTCATCACCAAGTCCACATCATCTGTCACGCTCATCACCGAGTCCACATCATCTGTCACACACATCACCGAGTCCACATCATCTGTCACACTCATCACCGAGTCCACATCCCCTCTCACACTCATCACTGAGTCCACATCATCTGTCACACTCATCACCGAGTCCACATCATCTGTCACGCTCATCTCTGAGTCCACATCATCTGTCACACTCATCACTGAGTCCACATCATCTCTCACACTCATCACTGAGTCCACATCATCTCTCACACTCATCACCGAGTCCACATCATCTCTCACATTCATCGCCGAGTCCACATCATCTGTCACGCTCATCACTGAGTCCACATCATCTGTCAAACTCATCACTGAGTCCACATCATCTCTCACACTCATCACTGAGTCCAGATCATCTGTCACGCTCATCACCGAGTCCACATCATCTGTCACACACATCACCTAGTCCACATCATCTGTCACACTCATCACCGACTCCACATCATCTGTCACGCTCATCACTGAGTCCACACCATCTGTCACACTCATCACCGAGTCCACATCCCCTCTCACACTCATCACTGAGTCCACATCATCTGTCACACTCATCACCAAGTCCACATCATCTGTCACGCTCATCACCGAGTCCACATCATCTGTCACACACATCACCGAGTCCACATCATCTGTCACACTCATCACCGAGTCCACATCCCCTCTCACACTCATCACTGAGTCCACATCATCTGTCACACTCATCACCGAGTCCACATCATCTGTCACGCTCATCTCTGAGTCCACATCATCTGTCACACTCATCACTGAGTCCACATCATCTCTCACACTCATCACTGAGTCCACATCATCTCTCACACTCATCACCGAGTCCACATCATCTCTCACATTCATCGCCGAGTCCACATCATCTGTCACGCTCATCACTGAGTCCACATCATCTGTCACGCTCATCACTGAGTCCACATCATCTCTCACACTCATCACCGAGTCCACATCATCTCTCACACTCATCACCAAGTCCACATCATCTATCACACTCATCACTGAGTCCACATCATGTCACGCTCATCACCGAATCCACATCCCCTATCACACTCATCACTGAGTCCACATCTCTCACACTCATCACTGAGTCCACATCCCCTATCACACTCATCACCAAGTCCACATCATCTATCACACTCATCACTGAGTCCACATCATGTCACGCTCATCACCGAATCCACATCCCCTATCACACTCATCACTGAGTCCACATCTCTCACACTCATCACTGAGTCCACATCCCCTATCACACTCATCACTGAGTGCACATCATCTCTCACACTCATCGCTGAGTCCACATCATCTCTCACACTCATCACCGAGTCCACATCATCTGTCACACTCATCACCGAGTCCACATCATCTATCACACTCATCACTGAGTCCACATCATGTCACGCTCATCACCGAGTCCACATCATCTGTCACACTAATCACCGAGTCCACATCCCCTATCACACTCATCACCGAGTCCCCATCATCTCTCACACTCATGACTGTGTCCACATCATCTGTCACACTCATCACCGAGTCCACATCATCTGTCACACTCATCACCGAGTCCACATCATCTATCACACTCATCACTGAGTCCATATCATGTCACGCTCATCACCGAGTCCACATCATCTGTCACACTAATCACCGAGTCCACATCCCCTATCACACTCATCACCGAGTCCACATCATCTCTCACACTCATCACTGAGTCCACATCATCTCTCATACTCATCGCTGAGTCCACATCATCTCTCACACTCATCACCGAGTCCACATCATCTGTCACACTCATCACCGAGTCCACATCATCTGTCACACTCATCACCGAGTCCATATCATCTGTCACGCTCATCACTGAGTCCACATCATCTGTCACACTCATCACCGAGTCCACATCCCCTCTCACACTCATCACTGAGTCCACATCATCTGTCACACTCATCACCGAGTCCACATCATCTGTCAAGCTCATCACTGAGTCCACATCATCTGTCAAACTCATCACCGAGTCCACATCATCTCTCACACTCATCACCGAGTCCACATCATCTGTCACACTCATCACCGAGTCCACATCATCTGTCAAGCTCATCACTGAGTCCACATCATCTGTCACACTCATCACCGAGTCCACATCCCCTCTCACACTCATCACTGAGTCCACATCATCTGTCACACTCATCACCGAGTCCACATCATCTGTCAAGCTCATCACTGAGTCCACATCATCTGTCAAACTCATCACTGAGTCCACATCATCTCTCACACTCATGACTGTGTCCACATCATCTGTCACACCCATCACCGAGTCCACATCATCTGTCACACTCATCACCGAGTCCACATCATCTATCACACTCATCACTGAGTCCACATCATGTCAAGCTCATCACCGAGTCCACATCATCTGTCACACTAATCACCGAGTCCACATCCCCTATCACACTCATCACCGAGTCCACATCATCTCTCACACTCATCACTGAGTGCACATCATCTCTCACACTCATCGCTGAGTCCACATCATCTCTCACACTCATCACCGATTCCACATCATCTGTCACACTCATCACTGAGTCCACATCATCTGTCACACTCATCATTGAGTCCAGATCATCTCTCACACTCATCACCAAGTCCACATCATCTACCACACTCATCACTGACTCCACATCATGTCACGCTCATCACCGAGTCCACATCCCCTATCACACTCATCACTGAGTCCACATCATGTCACGCTCATCACCGAGTCCACATCATCTATCACACTCATCACTGAGTCCATATCATGTCACGCTCATCACCGAGTCCACATCATCTGTCACACTAATCACCGAGTCCACATCCCCTATCACACTCATCACCGAGTCCACATCATCTCTCACACTCATCACTGAGTCCACATCATCTCTCACACTCATCGCTGAGTCCACATCATCTCTCACACTCATCACCGAGTCCACATCATCTGTCACACTCATCACCGAGTCCACATCATCTGTCACACTCATCACCGAGTCCCCATCATCTGTCACGCTCATCACTGAGTCCACATCATCTGTCACACTCATCACCGAGTCCACATCCCCTCTCACACTCATCACTGAGTCCACATCATCTGTCACACTCATCACCGAGTCCACATCATCTGTCAAGCTCATCACTGAGTCCACATCATCTGTCAAACTCATCACTGAGTCCACATCATCTCTCACACTCATCACTGAGTCCACATCATCTCTCACACTCATCGCTGAGTCCACATCATCTCTCACACTCATCACCGAGTCCACATCATCTGTCACACTCATCACCGAGTCCACATCATCTGTCACACTCATCACCGAGTCCACATCATCTGTCACACTCATCACCGAGTCCACATCATCTGTCACACTCATCACCGAGTCCACATCATCTGTCACGCTCATCACTGGGTCCACATCATCTGTCACACTCATCACCGAGTCCACATCCCCTCTCACACTCATCACTGAGTCCACATCATCTGTCACACTCATCACCGAGTCCACATCATCTGTCACGCTCATCACTGAGTCCACATCATCTGTCACACTCATCATTGAGTCCACATCATCTCTCACACTCATCACCAAGTCCACATCATCTACCACACTCGTCACTGACTCCACATCATCTCTCACACTCATGACTGTGTCCACATCATCTGTCACACTCATCACCGAGTCCACATCATCTGTCACACTCATCACCGAGTCCACATCATCTATCACACTCATCACTGAGTCCACATCATGTCAAGCTCATCACCGAGTCCACATCATCTGTCACACTAATCACCGAGTCCACATCCCCTATCACACTCATCACCGAGTCCACATCATCTCTCACACTCATCACTGAGTGCACATCATCTCTCACACTCATCGCTGAGTCCACATCATCTCTCACACTCATCACCGATTCCACATCATCTGTCACACCCATCACCGAGTCCACATCATCTATCACACTCATCACTGAGTCCACATCATGTCACGCTCATCACCGAGTCCACATCATCTGTCACACTAATCACCGAGTCCACATCCCCTATCACACTCATCACCGAGTCCCCATCATCTCTCACACTCATGACTCTGTCCACATCATCTGTCACACTCATCACCGAGTCCACATCATCTGTCACACTCATCACCGAGTCCACATCATCTATCACACTCATCACTAAGTCCATATCATGTAACGCTCATCACCGAGTCCACATCATCTGTCACACTAATCACCGAGTCCACATCCCCTATCACACTCATCACCGAGTCCACATCATCTCTCACACTCATCACTGAGTCAACATCATCTCTCACACTCATCGCTGAGTCCACATCATCTCTCACACTCATCACCGAGTCCACATCATCTGTCACACTCATCACCGAGTCCACATCATCTGTCACACTCATCACCGAGTCCACATCATCTGTCACGCTCATCACTGAGTCCACATCATCTGTCACACTCATCACCGAGTCCATATCCCCTCTCACACTCATCACTGAGTCCACATCATCTGTCACACTCATCACCGAGTCCACATCATCTGTCAAGCTCATCACTGAGTCCACATCATCTGTCAAACTCATCACTGAGTCCACATCATCTCTCACACTCATCACTGAGTCCACATCATCTGTCACGCTCATCACCGAGTCCACATCATCTGTCACACTCATCACCGAGTCCACATCATCTGTCACACTCATCACCGAGTCCACATCATCTGTCACGCTCATCACTGAGTCCACATCATCTTTCACACTCATCACCGAGTCCACCTCCCCTCTCACACTCATCACTGAGTCCACATCATCTGTCACACTCATCACCGAGTCCACATCATCTGTCACGCTCATCACTGAGTCCACATCATCTGTCACACTCATCATTGAGTCCAGATCATCTCTCACACTCATCACCAAGTCCACATCATCTACCACACTCATCACTGACTCCACATCATGTCACGCTCATCACCGAGTCCACATCCCCTATCACACTCATCACTGAGTCCCCATCATCTCTCACACTCATGACTGTGTCCACATCATCTGTCACACTCATCACCGAGTCCACATCATCTGTCACACCCATCACCGAGTCCACATCATCTATCACACTCATCACTGAGTCCATATCATGTCACGCTCATCACCGAGTCCACATCATCTGTCACACTAATCACCGAGTCCACATCCCCTATCACACTCATCACCGAGTCCACATCATCTCTCACACTCATCACTGAGTCCACATCATCTCTCACACTCATCGCTGAGTCCACATCATCTCTCACACTCATCACCGAGTCCACATCATCTGTCACACTCATCACCGAGTCCACATCATCTGTCACACTCATCACCAGGTCCCCATCATCTGTCACGCTCATCACTGAGTCCACATCATCTGTCACACTCATCACCGAGTCCACATCCCCTCTCACACTCATCACTGAGTCCACATCATCTGTCACACTCATCACCGAGTCCACATCATCTGTCAAGCTCATCACTGAGTCCACATCATCTGTCAAACTCATCACTGAGTCCACATCATCTCTCACACTCATCACTGAGTCCACATCATCTGTCACACTCATCACCGAGTCCACATCATCTGTCACGCTCATCACTGAGTCCACATCATCTGTCACACTCATCATTGAGTCCAGATCATCTCTCACACTCATCACCAAGTCCACATCATCTACCACACTCATCACTGACTCCACATCATGTCACGCTCAACACCGAGTCCACATCCCCTATCACACTCATCACTGAGTCCCCATCATCTCTCACACTCATGACTGTGTCCACATCATCTGTCACACTCATCACCGAGTCCACATCATCTGTCACACTCATCACCGAGTCCACATCATCTATCACACTCATCACTGAGTCCACATCATGTCACGCTCATCACCGAGTCCACATCATCTGTCACACTAATCACCGAGTCCACATCCCCTATCACACTCATCACTGAGTCCACATCATCTCTCGAACTCATCACTGAGCCCACATCATCTCTCACACTCATCAACGAGTCCACATCATCTGTCACACTCATCACCGAGTCAACATCATCTGTCACACTCATCACCGAGTCCACATCATCTGTCACGCTCATCACTGAGTCCACATCATCAGTCACACTCATCACCGAGTCCACATCCCCTCTCACACTCATCACTGAGTCCACATCATCTGTCACACTCATCACCGAGTCCACATCATCTGTCAAGCTCATCACTGAGTCCACATCATCTGTCAAACTCATCACTGAGTCCACATCATCTCTCACACTCATCACTGAGTCCACATCATCTGTCACGCTCATCACCGAGTCCACATCATCTGTCACACACATCACCGAGTCCACATCATCTGTCACACTCATCACCGAGTCCACATCCCCTCTCACACTCATCACTGAGTCCACATCATCTGTCACACTCATCACCGAGTCCACATCATCTGTCAAGCTCATCACTGAGTCCACATCATCTGTCAAACTCATCACTGAGTCCACATCATCTCTCACACTCATCACTGAGTCCACATCATCTGTCACACTCATCACCGAGTCCACATCATCTGTCACGCTCATCACTGAGTCCACATCATCTGTCACACTCATCATTGAGTCCAGATCATCTCTCACACTCATCACCAAGTCCACATCATCTACCACACTCATCACTGACTCCACATCATGTCACGCTCATCACCGAGTCCACATCCCCTATCACACTCATCACTGAGTCCCCATCATCTCTCACACTCATGACTGTGTCCACATCATCTGTCACACTCATCACCGAGTCCACATCATCTGTCACACTCATCACCGAGTCCACATCATCTGTCAAACTCATCACTGAGTCCACATCATCTCTCACACTCATCACTGAGTCCACATCATCTGTCACGCTCATCACCGAGTCCACATCATCTGTCACACTCATCACCGAGTCCACATCATCTGTCACACTCATCACCGAGTCCACATCATCTGTCACGCTCATCACTGAGTCCACATCATCTTTCACACTCATCACCGAGTCCACCTCCCCTCTCACACTCATCACTGAGTCCACATCATCTGTCACACTCATCACCGAGTCCACATCATCTGTCACGCTCATCACTGAGTCCACATCATCTGTCACACTCATCATTGAGTCCAGATCATCTCTCACACTCATCACCAAGTCCACATCATCTACCACACTCATCACTGACTCCACATCATGTCACGCTCATCACCGAGTCCACATCCCCTATCACACTCATCACTGAGTCCCCATCATCTCTCACACTCATGACTGTGTCCACATCATCTGTCACACTCATCACCGAGTCCACATCATCTGTCACACCCATCACCGAGTCCACATCATCTATCACACTCATCACTGAGTCCATATCATGTCACGCTCATCACCGAGTCCACATCATCTGTCACACTAATCACCGAGTCCACATCCCCTATCACACTCATCACCGAGTCCACATCATCTCTCACACTCATCACTGAGTCCACATCATCTCTCACACTCATCGCTGAGTCCACATCATCTCTCACACTCATCACCGAGTCCACATCATCTGTCACACTCATCACCGAGTCCACATCATCTGTCACACTCATCACCAGGTCCCCATCATCTGTCACGCTCATCACTGAGTCCACATCATCTGTCACACTCATCACCGAGTCCACATCCCCTCTCACACTCATCACTGAGTCCACATCATCTGTCACACTCATCACCGAGTCCACATCATCTGTCAAGCTCATCACTGAGTCCACATCATCTGTCAAACTCATCACTGAGTCCACATCATCTCTCACACTCATCACTGAGTCCACATCATCTGTCACACTCATCACCGAGTCCACATCATCTGTCACGCTCATCACTGAGTCCACATCATCTGTCACACTCATCATTGAGTCCAGATCATCTCTCACACTCATCACCAAGTCCACATCATCTACCACACTCATCACTGACTCCACATCATGTCACGCTCAACACCGAGTCCACATCCCCTATCACACTCATCACTGAGTCCCCATCATCTCTCACACTCATGACTGTGTCCACATCATCTGTCACACTCATCACCGAGTCCACATCATCTGTCACACTCATCACCGAGTCCACATCATCTATCACACTCATCACTGAGTCCACATCATGTCACGCTCATCACCGAGTCCACATCATCTGTCACACTAATCACCGAGTCCACATCCCCTATCACACTCATCACTGAGTCCACATCATCTCTCGAACTCATCACTGAGCCCACATCATCTCTCACACTCATCAACGAGTCCACATCATCTGTCACACTCATCACCGAGTCAACATCATCTGTCACACTCATCACCGAGTCCACATCATCTGTCACGCTCATCACTGAGTCCACATCATCAGTCACACTCATCACCGAGTCCACATCCCCTCTCACACTCATCACTGAGTCCACATCATCTGTCACACTCATCACCGAGTCCACATCATCTGTCAAGCTCATCACTGAGTCCACATCATCTGTCAAACTCATCACTGAGTCCACATCATCTCTCACACTCATCACTGAGTCCACATCATCTGTCACGCTCATCACCGAGTCCACATCATCTGTCACACACATCACCGAGTCCACATCATCTGTCACACTCATCACCGAGTCCACATCCCCTCTCACACTCATCACTGAGTCCACATCATCTGTCACACTCATCACCGAGTCCACATCATCTGTCAAGCTCATCACTGAGTCCACATCATCTGTCAAACTCATCACTGAGTCCACATCATCTCTCACACTCATCACTGAGTCCACATCATCTGTCACACTCATCACCGAGTCCACATCATCTGTCACGCTCATCACTGAGTCCACATCATCTGTCACACTCATCATTGAGTCCAGATCATCTCTCACACTCATCACCAAGTCCACATCATCTACCACACTCATCACTGACTCCACATCATGTCACGCTCATCACCGAGTCCACATCCCCTATCACACTCATCACTGAGTCCCCATCATCTCTCACACTCATGACTGTGTCCACATCATCTGTCACACTCATCACCGAGTCCACATCATCTGTCACACTCATCACCGAGTCCACATCATCTATCACACTCATCACTGAGTCCACATCATGTCACGCTCATCACCGAGTCCACATCATCTGTCACACTAATCACCGAGTCCACATCCCCTATCACACTCATCACTGAGTCCACATCATCTCTCGAACTCATCACTGAGCCCACATCATCTCTCACACTCATCAACGAGTCCACATCATCTGTGACACTCATCACCGAGTCCACATCATCTGTCACACTCATCACCGAGTCCACATCATCTGTCACGCTCATCACTGAGTCCACATCATCAGTCACACTCATCACCGAGTCCACATCCCCTCTCACACTCATCACTGAGTCCACATCATCTGTCACACTCATCACCGAGTCCACATCATCTGTCAAGCTCATCACTGAGTCCACATCATCTGTCAAACTCATCACTGAGTCCACATCATCTCTCACACTCATCACTGAGTCCACATCATCTGTCACGCTCATCACCGAGTCCACATCATCTGTCACACACATCACCGAGTCCACATCATCTGTCACACTCATCACCGAGTCCACATCATCTGTCACGCTCATCACTGAGTCCACATCATCTGTCACACTCATCACCGAGTCCACATCCCCTCTCACACTCATCACTGTGTCCACATCATCTGTCACACTCATCACCGAGTCCACATCATCTGTCACGCTCATCACCGAGTCCACATCATCTGTCACACACATCACCGAGTCCACATCATCTGTCACAGTCATCACCGAGTCCACATCATCTGTCACGCTCATCACTGAGTCCACATCATCTGTCACACTCATCACCGAGTCCACATCCCCTCTCACACTCATCACTGAGTCCACATCATCTGTCACACTCATCACCGAGTCCACATCATTTGTCACGCTCATCTCTGAGTCCACATCATCTGTCAACTTATCACTGAGTCCACATCATCTCTCACACTCATCACTGAGTCCACATCATCTCTCACACTCATCACCGAGTCCATATCATCTCTCACACTCATCGCCGAGTCCACATCATCTGTCACGCTCATCACTGAGTCCACATCATCTGTCACGCTCATCACTGAGTCCACATCATCTCTCACACTCATCACCGAGTCCACATCATCTCTCACACTCATCATCAAGTCCACCTCATCTATCACACTCATCACTGAGTCCACATCATGTCACGCTCATCACCGAATCCACATCCCCTATCACACTCATCACTGAGTCCACATCTCTCACACTCATCACTGAGTCCACATCCCCTATCACACTCATCACTGAGTCCACATCATCTCTCACACTCATGACTGAGTCCACATCATCTGTCACACTCATCACCGTATCCACATCATCTGTCACACTCATCACCGAGTCCACATCCCCTATCACACTCATCACCGAGTCCACATCATCTGTCACACTCATCACTTAGTCCACATCATCAGTCACGCTCATCACTGAGTCCACATCATCTCTCACACTCATCACTGAGTCCACATCATCTGTCACACTCATCATTGAGTCCAGATCATCTCTCACACTCATCACCAAGTCCACATCATCTACCACACTCATCACTGACTCCACATCATGTCACGCTCATCACCGAGTCCACATCCCCTATCACACTCATCACTGAGTCCCCATCATCTCTCACACTCATGACTGTGTCCACATCATCTGTCACACTCATCACCGAGTCCACATCATCTGTCACACTCATCACCGAGTCCACATCATCTATCACACTCATCACTGAGTCCACATCATGTCACGCTCATCACCGAGTCCACATCATCTGTCACACTAATCACCGAGTCCACATCCCCTATCACACTCATCACCGAGTCCACATCATCTCTCACACTCATCACTGAGTCCACATCATCTCTCAAACTCATCACTGAGCCCACATCATCTCTCACACTCATCAACGAGTCCACATCATCTGTCACACTCATCACCGAGTCCACATCATCTGTCACACTCATCACCGAGTCCACATCATCTGTCACGCTCATCACTGAGTCCACATCATCAGTCACACTCATCACCGAGTCCACATCCCCTCTCACACTCATCACTGAGTCCACATCATCTGTCACACTCATCACCGAGTCCACATCATCTGTCAAGCTCATCACTGAGTCCACATCATCTGTCAAACTCATCACCGAGTCCACATCATCTCTCACACTCATCACCGAGTCCACATCATCTGTCACACTCATCACCGAGTCCACATCATCTGTCAAGCTCATCACTGAGTCCACATCATCTGTCACACTCATCACCGAGTCCACATCCCCTCTCACACTCATCACTGAGTCCACATCATCTGTCACACTCATCACCGAGTCCACATCATCTGTCAAGCTCATCACTGAGTCCACATCATCTCTCACACTCATCACTGAGTCCACATCATCTGTCACACTCATCACCGAGTCCACATCATCTGTCAAACTCATCACTGAGTCCACATCATCTCTCACACTCATGACTGTGTCCACATCATCTGTCACACTCATCACCGAGTCCACATCATCTGTCACACTCATCACCGAGTCCACATCATCTATCACACTCATCACTGAGTCCACATCATGTCAAGCTCATCACCGAGTCCACATCATCTGTCACACTAATCACCGAGTCCACATCCCCTATCACACTCATCACCGAGTCCACATCATCTCTCACACTCATCACTGAGTGCACATCATCTCTCACACTCATCGCTGAGTCCACATCATCTCTAACACTCATCACCGATTCCACATCATCTGTCACACTCATCACTGAGTCCACATCATGTCACGCTCATCACCGAGTCCACATCATAAGTCACACTAATCACCGAGTCCACATCCCCTATCACACTCATCACCGAGTCCCCATCATCTCTCACACTCATGACTGTGTCCACATCATCTGTCACACTCATCACCGAGTCCACATCATCTGTCACACTCATCACCGAGTCCACATCATCTATCACACTCATCACTGAGTCCATATCATGTCACGCTCATCACCGAGTCCACATCATCTGTCACAATAATCACCGAGTCCACATCCCCTATCACACTCATCACCGAGTCCACATCATCTCTCACACTCATCACTGAGTCAACATCATCTCTCACACTCATCGCTGAGTCCACATCATCTCTCACACTCATCACCGAGTCCAAATCATCTGTCACACTCATCACCGAGTCCACATCATCTGTCACACTCATCACCGAGTCCACATCATCTGTCACGCTCATCACTGAGTCCACATCATCTGTCACACTCATCACCGAGTCCACATCCCTCTCACACTCATCACTGAGTCCTCATCATCTGTCAAACTCATCACTGAGTCCACATCATCTCTCACACTCATCACTGAGTCCACATCATCTGTCACGCTCATCACCGAGTCCACATCATCTGTCACACTCATCACCGAGTCCACATCATCTGTCACACTCATCACCGAGTCCACATCATCTGTCACGCTCATCACTGAGTCCACATCATCTGTCACACTCATCACCGAGTCCACATACCCTCTCACACTCATCACTGAGTCCACATCATCTGTCACACTCATCACCGAGTCCACATCATCTGTCACGCTCATCACTGAGTCCACATCATCTGTCACACTCATCAATGAGTCCAGATCATCTCTCACACTCATCACCAAGTCCACATCATCTACCACACTCATCACTGACTCCACATCATGTCACGCTCATCACCGAGTCCACATCCCCTATCACACTCATCACTGAGTCCCCATCATCTCTCACACTCATGACTGTGTCCACATCATCTGTCACACTCATCTCCGAGTCCACATCATCTGTCACACTCATCACCGAGTCCACATCATCTATCACACTCATCAATGAGTCCATATCATGTCACGCTCATCACCGAGTCCACATCATCTGTCACACTAATCACCGAGTCCACATCCCCTATCACACTCATCACCGAGTCCACATCATCTCTCACACTCATCACTGAGTCCACATCATCTCTCACACTCATCGCTGAGTCCACATCATCTCTCACACTCATCACCGAGTCCACATCATCTGTCACACTCATCACCGAGTCCACATCATCTGTCACACTCATCACCGAGTCCCCATCATCTGTCACGCTCATCACCGAGTCCACATCATCTGTCACACTCATCACCGAGTCCACATCATCTGTCACACTCATCACCGAGTCCACATCATCTGTCAAGCTCATCACTGAGTCCACATCATCTGTCAAACTCATCACTGAGTCCACATCATCTCTCACACTCATCACTGAGTCCATATCATCTCTCACACTCATCGCTGAGTCCACATCATCTCTCACACTCATCACCGAGTCCACATCATCTGTCACACTCATCACCGAGTCCACATCATCTGTCACACTCATCACCGAGTCCACATCATCTGTCACGCTCATCACTGAGTCCACATCATCTGTCACACTCATCACCGAGTCCACATCCCCTCTCACACTCATCACTGAGTCCACATCATCTGTCACACTCATCACCGAGTCCACATCATCTGTCAAGCTCATCACTGAGTCCACATCATCTGTCAAACTCATCACTGAGTCCACATCATCTCTCACACTCATCACTGAGTCCACATCATTTGTCACGCTCATCACCGAGTCCACATCATCTGTCACACTCATCACCGAGTCCACATCATCTGTCACACTCATCACCGAGTCCACATCATCTGTCACGCTCATCACTGAGTCCACATCATCTGTCACACTCATCACCGAGTCCACATCCCCTCTCACACTCATCACTGAGTCCACATCATCTGTCACACTCATCACCGAGTCCACATCATCTGTCACGCTCATCACCAAGTCCACATCATCTGTCACACTCATCATTGAGTCCACATCATCTCTCACACTCATCACCAAGTCCACATCATCTACCACACTCATCACTGACTCCACATCATCTCTCACACTCATGATTGTGTCCACATCATCTGTCACACTCATCACCGAGTCCACATCATCTGTCACGCTCATCACCGAGTCCACATCATCTGTCACACACATCACCGAGTCCACATCATCTGTCACAGTCATCACCGAGTCCACATCATCTGTCACGCTCATCACTGAGTCCACATCATCTGTCACACTCATCACCGAGTCCACATCCCCTCTCACACTCATCACTGAGTCCACATCATCTGTCACACTCATCACCGAGTCCACATCATCTGTCACGCTCATCTCTGAGTCCACATCATCTGTCACACTCATCACTGAGTCCACATCATCTCTCACACTCATCACTGAGTGCACATCATCTCTCACACTCATCACCGAGTCCACATCATCTCTCACACTCATCGCTGAGTCCACATCATCTCTCACACTCATCACCGAGTCCACATCATCTGTCACACTCATCACCGAGTCCACATCAACTGTCACACTCATCACCGAGTCCACATCATCTGTCACGCTCATCACTGAGTCCACATCATCTGTCACACTCATCACCGAGTCCACATCCCCTCTCACACTCATCACTGAGTCCACATCATCTGTCACACTCATCACCGAGTCCACATCATCTGTCAAGCTCATCACTGAGTCCACATCATCTGTCAAACTCATCACTGAGTCCACATCATCTCTCACACTCATCACTGAGTCCACATCACTTGTCACGCTCATCACCGAGTCCACATCATCTGTCACACTCATCACCGAGTCCACATCATCTGTCACACTCATCACCGAGTCCACATCATCTGTCACGCTCATCACTGAGTCCACATCATCTGTCACACTCATCACCGAGTCCACATCCCCTCTCACACTCATCACTGAGTCCACATCATCTGTCACACTCATCACCGAGTCCACATCATCTGTCACGCTCATCACTGAGTCCACATCATCTGTCACACTCATCATTGAGTCCACATCATCTCTCACACTCATCACCGAGTCCACATCATCTACCACACTCATCACTGACTCCACATCATCTCTCACACTCATGACTGTGTCCACATCATCTGTCACACTCATCACCGAGTCCACATCATCTGTCACACTCATCACCGAGTCCACATCATCTATCACACTCATCACTGAGTCCACATCATGTCAAGCTCATCACCGAGTCCACATCATCTGTCACACTAATCACCGAGTCCACATCCCCTATCACACTCATCACCGAGTCCACATCATCTCTCACACTCATCACTGAGTGCACATCATCTCTCACACTCATCGCTGAGTACACATCATCTCTCACACTCATCACCGATTCCACATCATCTGTCACACTCATCACCGAGTCCACATCATCTATCACACTCATCACTGAGTCCACATCATGTCACGCTCATCACCGAGTCCACATCATCTGTCACACTAATCACCGAGTCCACATCCCCTATCACACTCATCACCGAGTCCCCATCATCTCTCACACTCATGACTGTGTCCACATCATCTGTCACACTCATCACCGAGTCCACATCATCTGTCACACTCATCACCGAGTCCACATCATCTATCACACTCATCACTGAGTCCATATCATGTCACGCTCATCACCGAGTCCACATCATCTGTCACACTAATCACCGAGTCCACATCCCCTATCACACTCATCACCGAGTCCACATCATCTCTCACACTCATCACTGAGTCCACATCATCTCTCACACTCATCGCTGAGTCCACATCATCTGTCACACTCATCACCGAGTCCACATCATCTGTCACACTCATCACCGAGTCCACATCATCTGTCACACTCATCACCGAGTCCCCATCATCTGTCACGCTCATCACTGAGTCCACATCATCTGTCACACTCATCACCGAGTCCACATCCCCTCTCACACTCATCACTGAGTCCACATCATCTGTCACACTCATCACCGAGTCCACATCATCTGTCAAGCTCATCACTGAGTCCACATCATCTGTCAAACTCATCAATGAGTCCACATCATCTCTCACACTCATCACTGAGTCCACATCATCTCTCACACTCATCGCTGAGTCCACATCATCTCTCACACTCATCACCGAGTCCACATCATCTGTCACACTCATCACCGAGTCCACATCATCTGTCACACTCATCACCGAGTCCACATCATCTGTCACACTCATCACCGAGTCCACATCATCTGTCACGCTCATCACTGAGTCCACATCATCTGTCACACTCATCACCGAGTCCACATCCCCTCTCACACTCATCACTGAGTCCACATCATCTGTCACACTCATCACCGAGTCCACGTCATCTGTCAAGCTCATCACTGAGTCCACATCATCTGTCAAACTCATCACTGAGTCCACATCATCTCTCACACTCATCACTGAGTCCACATCATTTGTCACGCTCATCACCGAGTCCACATCATCTGTCACACTCATCACATAGTCCACATCATCTACCACACTCATCACTGACTCCACATCATCTGTCACACTCATGACTGTGTCCACATCATCTGTCACACTCATCACCGAGTCCACATCATCTGTCACACTCATCACCGAGTCCACATCATCTATCACACTCATCACTGAGTCCACATCATGTCAAGCTCATCACCGAGTCCACATCATCTGTCACACTAATCACCGAGTCCACATCCCCTATCACACTCATCACCGAGTCCACATCATCTCTCACACTCATCACTGAGTGCACATCATCTCTCACACTCATCGCTGAGTCCACATCATCTCTCACACTCATCACCGATTCCACATCATCTGTCACACTCATCACCGAGTCCACATCATCTATCACACTCATCACTGAGTCCACATCATGTCACGCTCATCACCGAGTCCACATCATCTGTCACACTAATCACCGAGTCCACATCCCCTATCACACTCATCACCGAGTCCCCATCATCTCTCACACTCATGACTGTGTCCACATCATCTGTCACACTCATCACCGAGTCCACATCATCTGTCACACTCATCACCGAGTCCACATCATCTATCACACTCATCACTGAGTCCATATCATGTCACGCTCATCACCGAGTCCACATCATCTGTCACACTAATCACCGAGTCCACATCCCCTATCACACTCATCACCGAGTCCACATCATCTCTCACACTCATCACTGAGTCAACATCATCTCTCAAACTCATCGCTGAGTCCACATCATCTCTCACACTCATCACCGAGTCCACATCATCTGTCACACTCATCACCGAGTCCACATCATCTGTCACACTCATCACCGAGTCCACATCATCTGTCACGCTCATCACTGAGTCCACATCATCTGTCACACTCATCACCGAGTCCACATCCCCTCTCACACTCATCACTGAGTCCACATCATCTGTCACACTCATCACCGAGTCCACATCATCTGTCACGCTCATCTCTGAGTCCACATCATCTGTCAACTTATCACTGAGTCCACATCATCTCTCACACTCATCACTGAGTCCACATCATCTCTCACACTCATCACCGAGTCCATATCATCTCTCACACTCATCGCCGAGTCCACATCATCTGTCACGCTCATCACTGAGTCCACATCATCTGTCACGCTCATCACTGAGTCCACATCATCTCTCACACTCATCACCGAGTCCACATCATCTCTCACACTCATCATCAAGTCCACCTCATCTATCACACTCATCACTGAGTCCACATCATGTCACGCTCATCACCGAATCCACATCCCCTATCACACTCATCACTGAGTCCACATCTCTCACACTCATCACTGAGTCCACATCCCCTATCACACTCATCACTGAGTCCACATCATCTCTCACACTCATGACTGAGTCCACATCATCTGTCACACTCATCACCGTATCCACATCATCTGTCACACTCATCACCGAGTCCACATCCCCTATCACACTCATCACCGAGTCCACATCATCTGTCACACTCATCACTTAGTCCACATCATCAGTCACGCTCATCACTGAGTCCACATCATCTCTCACACTCATCACTGAGTCCACATCATCTGTCACACTCATCATTGAGTCCAGATCATCTCTCACACTCATCACCAAGTCCACATCATCTACCACACTCATCACTGACTCCACATCATGTCACGCTCATCACCGAGTCCACATCCCCTATCACACTCATCACTGAGTCCCCATCATCTCTCACACTCATGACTGTGTCCACATCATCTGTCACACTCATCACCGAGTCCACATCATCTGTCACACTCATCACCGAGTCCACATCATCTATCACACTCATCACTGAGTCCACATCATGTCACGCTCATCACCGAGTCCACATCATCTGTCACACTAATCACCGAGTCCACATCCCCTATCACACTCATCACCGAGTCCACATCATCTCTCACACTCATCACTGAGTCCACTTCATCTCTCAAACTCATCACTGAGCCCACATCATCTCTCACACTCATCAACGAGTCCACATCATCTGTCACACTCATCACCGAGTCCACATCATCTGTCACACTCATCACCGAGTCCACATCATCTGTCACGCTCATCACTGAGTCCACATCATCAGTCACACTCATCACCGAGTCCACATCCCCTCTCACACTCATCACTGAGTCCACATCATCTGTCACACTCATCACTGAGTCCACATCATCAGTCACACTCATCACCGAGTCCACATCCCCTCTCACACTCATCACTGAGTCCACATCATCTGTCACACTCATCACCGAGTCCACATCATCTGTCAAGCTCATCACTGAGTCCACATCATCTGTCAAACTCATCACCGAGTCCACATCATCTCTCACACTCATCACCGAGTCCACATCATCTGTCACACTCATCACCGAGTCCACATCATCTGTCAAGCTCATCACTGAGTCCACATCATCTGTCAAACTCATCACCGAGTCCACATCATCTCTCACACTCATCACCGAGTCCACATCATCTGTCACACTCATCACCGAGTCCACATCATCTGTCAAGCTCATCACTGAGTCCACATCATCTGTCACACTCATCACCGAGTCCACATCCCCTCTCACACTCATCACTGAGTCCACATCATCTGTCACACTCATCACCGAGTCCACATCATCTGTCAAGCTCATCACTGAGTCCACATCATCTCTCACACTCATCACTGAGTCCACATCATCTGTCACACTCATCACCGAGTCCACATCATCTGTCAAACTCATCACTGAGTCCACATCATCTCTCACACTCATGACTGTGTCCACATCATCTGTCACACTCATCACCGAGTCCACATCATCTGTCACACTCATCACCGAGTCCACATCATCTATCACACTCATCACTGAGTCCACATCATGTCAAGCTCATCACCGAGTCCACATCATCTGTCACACTAATCACCGAGTCCACATCCCCTATCACACTCATCACCGAGTCCACATCATCTCTCACACTCATCACTGAGTGCACATCATCTCTCACACTCATCGCTGAGTCCACATCATCTCTAACACTCATCACCGATTCCACATCATCTGTCACACTCATCACTGAGTCCACATCATGTCACGCTCATCACCGAGTCCACATCATAAGTCACACTAATCACCGAGTCCACATCCCCTATCACACTCATCACCGAGTCCCCATCATCTCTCACACTCATGACTGTGTCCACATCATCTGTCACAATCATCACCGAGTCCACATCATCTGTCACACTCATCACCGAGTCCACATCATCTATCACACTCATCACTGAGTCCATATCATGTCACGCTCATCACCGAGTCCACATCATCTGTCACAATAATCACCGAGTCCACATCCCCTATCACACTCATCACCGAGTCCACATCATCTCTCACACTCATCACTGAGTCAACATCATCTCTCACACTCATCGCTGAGTCCACATCATCTCTCACACTCATCACCGAGTCCAAATCATCTGTCACACTCATCACCGAGTCCACATCATCTGTCACACTCATCACCGAGTCCACATCATCTGTCACGCTCATCACTGAGTCCACATCATCTGTCACACTCATCACCGAGTCCACATCCCTCTCACACTCATCACTGAGTCCACATCATCTGTCACACTCATCACCGAGTCCACATCATCTGTCAAGCTCATCACTGAGTCCACATCATCTGTCAAACTCATCACTGAGTCCACATCATCTCTCACACTCATCACTGAGTCCACATCATCTGTCACGCTCATCACCGAGTCCACATCATCTGTCACACTCATCACCGAGTCCACATCATCTGTCACACTCATCACCGAGTCCACATCATCTGTCACGCTCATCACTGAGTCCACATCATCTGTCACACTCATCACCGAGTCCACATACCCTCTCACACTCATCACTGAGTCCACATCATCTGTCACACTCATCACCGAGTCCACATCATCTGTCACGCTCATCACTGAGTCCACATCATCTGTCACACTCATCAATGAGTCCAGATCATCTCTCACACTCATCACCAAGTCCACATCATCTACCACACTCATCACTGACTCCACATCATGTCACGCTCATCACCGAGTCCACATCCCCTATCACACTCATCACTGAGTCCCCATCATCTCTCACACTCATGACTGTGTCCACATCATCTGTCACACTCATCTCCGAGTCCACATCATCTGTCACACTCATCACCGAGTCCACATCATCTATCACACTCATCAATGAGTCCATATCATGTCACGCTCATCACCGAGTCCACATCATCTGTCACACTAATCACCGAGTCCACATCCCCTATCACACTCATCACCGAGTCCACATCATCTCTCACACTCATCACTGAGTCCACATCATCTCTCACACTCATCGCTGAGTCCACATCATCTCTCACACTCATCACCGAGTCCACATCATCTGTCACACTCATCACCGAGTCCACATCATCTGTCACACTCATCACCGAGTCCCCATCATCTGTCACGCTCATCACCGAGTCCACATCATCTGTCACACTCATCACCGAGTCCACATCATCTGTCACACTCATCACCGAGTCCACATCATCTGTCAAGCTCATCACTGAGTCCACATCATCTGTCAAACTCATCACTGAGTCCACATCATCTCTCACACTCATCACTGAGTCCACATCATCTCTCACACTCATCGCTGAGTCCACATCATCTCTCACACTCATCACCGAGTCCACATCATCTGTCACACTCATCACCGAGTCCACATCATCTGTCACACTCATCACCGAGTCCACATCATCTGTCACGCTCATCACTGAGTCCACATCATCTGTCACACTCATCACCGAGTCCACATCCCCTCTCACACTCATCACTGAGTCCACATCATCTGTCACACTCATCACCGAGTCCACATCATCTGTCAAGCTCATCACTGAGTCCACATCATCTGTCAAACTCATCACTGAGTCCACATCATCTCTCACACTCATCACTGAGTCCACATCATTTGTCACGCTCATCACCGAGTCCACATCATCTGTCACACTCATCACCGAGTCCACATCATCTGTCACACTCATCACCGAGTCCACATCATCTGTCACGCTCATCACTGAGTCCACATCATCTGTCACACTCATCACCGAGTCCACATCCCCTCTCACACTCATCACTGAGTCCACATCATCTGTCACACTCATCACCGAGTCCACATCATCTGTCACGCTCATCACTGAGTCCACATCATCTGTCACACTCATCATTGAGTCCACATCATCTCTCACACTCATCACCAAGTCCACATCATCTACCACACTCATCACTGACTCCACATCATCTCTCACACTCATGACTGTGTCCACATCATCTGTCACACTCATCACCGAGTCCACATCATCTGTCACACTCATCACCGAGTCCACATCATCTATCACACTCATCACTGAGTCCACATCATGTCAAGCTCATCACCGAGTCCACATCATCTGTCACACTAATCACCGAGTCCACATCCCCTATCACACTCATCACCGAGTCCACATCATCTCTCACACTCATCACTGAGTGCACATCATCTCTCACACTCATCGCTGAGTCCACATCATCTCTCACACTCATCACCGATTCCACATCATCTGTCACACTCATCACCAAGTCCACATCATCTATCACACTCATCACTGAGTCCACATCATGTCACGCTCATCACCGAGTCCACATCATCTGTCACACTAATCACCGAGTCCACATCCCCTATCACACTCATCACCGAGTCCCCATCATCTCTCACACTCATGACTGTGTCCACATCATCTGTCACACTCATCACCGAGTCCACATCATCTGTCACACTCATCACCGAGTCCACATCATCTATCACACTCATCACTGAGTCCACATCATCTGTCACACTCATCACCGAGTCCACATCATCTGTCACACTCATCACCGAGTCCACATCATCTGTCAAGCTCATCACTGAGTCCACATCATCTGTCAAACTCATCACTGAGTCCACATCATCTCTCACACTCATCACTGAGTCCACATCATCTCTCACACTCATCGCTGAGTCCACATCATCTCTCACACTCATCACCGAGTCCACATCATCTGTCACACTCATCACCGAGTCCACATCATCTGTCACACTCATCACCGAGTCCACATCATCTGTCACGCTCATCACTGAGTCCACATCATCTGTCACACTCATCACCGAGTCCACATCCCCTCTCACACTCATCACTGAGTCCACATCATCTGTCACACTCATCACCGAGTCCACATCATCTGTCAAGCTCATCACTGAGTCCACATCATCTGTCAAACTCATCACTGAGTCCACATCATCTCTCACACTCATCACTGAGTCCACATCATTTGTCACGCTCATCACCGAGTCCACATCATCTGTCACACTCATCACCGAGTCCACATCATCTGTCACACTCATCACCGAGTCCACATCATCTGTCACGCTCATCACTGAGTCCACATCATCTGTCACACTCATCACCGAGTCCACATCCCCTCTCACACTCATCACTGAGTCCACATCATCTGTCACACTCATCACCGAGTCCACATCATCTGTCACGCTCATCACTGAGTCCACATCATCTGTCACACTCATCATTGAGTCCACATCATCTCTCACACTCATCACCAAGTCCACATCATCTACCACACTCATCACTGACTCCACATCATCTCTCACACTCATGACTGTGTCCACATCATCTGTCACACTCATCACCGAGTCCACATCATCTGTCACACTCATCACCGAGTCCACATCATCTATCACACTCATCACTGAGTCCACATCATGTCAAGCTCATCACCGAGTCCACATCATCTGTCACACTAATCACCGAGTCCACATCCCCTATCACACTCATCACCGAGTCCACATCATCTCTCACACTCATCACTGAGTGCACATCATCTCTCACACTCATCGCTGAGTCCACATCATCTCTCACACTCATCACCGATTCCACATCATCTGTCACACTCATCACCAAGTCCACATCATCTATCACACTCATCACTGAGTCCACATCATGTCACGCTCATCACCGAGTCCACATCATCTGTCACACTAATCACCGAGTCCACATCCCCTATCACACTCATCACCGAGTCCCCATCATCTCTCACACTCATGACTGTGTCCACATCATCTGTCACACTCATCACCGAGTCCACATCATCTGTCACACTCATCACCGAGTCCACATCATCTATCACACTCATCACTGAGTCCATATCATGTCACGCTCATCACCGAGTCCACATCATCTGTCACACTAATCACCGAGTCCACATCCCCTATCACACTCATCACCGAGTCCACATCATCTCTCACACTCATCACTGAGTCCACATCATCTCTCACACTCATCGCTGAGTCCACATCATCTGTCACACTCATCACCGAGTCCACATCATCTGTCACACTCATCACCGAGTCCACATCATCTGTCACACTCATCACCGAGTCCCCATCATCTGTCACGCTCATCACTGAGTCCACATCATCTGTCACACTCATCACCGAGTCCACATCCCCTCTCACACTCATCACTGAGTCCACATCATCTGTCACACTCATCACCGAGTCCACATCATCTGTCAAGCTCATCACTGAGTCCACATCATCTGTCAAACTCATCAATGAGTCCACATCATCTCTCACACTCATCACTGAGTCCACATCATCTCTCACACTCATCGCTGAGTCCACATCATCTCTCACACTCATCACCGAGTCCACATCATCTGTCACACTCATCACCGAGTCCACATCATCTGTCACACTCATCACCGAGTCCACATCATCTGTCACACTCATCACCGAGTCCACATCATCTGTCACGCTCATCACTGAGTCCACATCATCTGTCACACTCATCACCGAGTCCACATCCCCTCTCACACTCATCACTGAGTCCACATCATCTGTCACACTCATCACCGAGTCCACATCATCTGTCAAACTCATCACTGAGTCCACATCATCTCTCACACTCATCACTGAGTCCACATCATTTGTCACGCTCATCACCGAGTCCACATCATCTGTCACACTCATCACCAAGTCCACATCATCTACCACACTCATCACTGACTCCACATCATCTCTCACACTCATGACTGTGTCCACATCATCTGTCACACTCATCACCGAGTCCACATCATCTGTCACACTCATCACCGAGTCCACATCATCTATCACACTCATCACTGAGTCCACATCATGTCAAGCTCATCACCGAGTCCACATCATCTGTCACACTAATCACCGAGTCCACATCCCCTATCACACTCATCACCGAGTCCACATCATCTCTCACACTCATCACTGAGTGCACATCATCTCTCACACTCATCGCTGAGTCCACATCATCTCTCACACTCATCACCGATTCCACATCATCTGTCACACTCATCACCGAGTCCACATCATCTATCACACTCATCACTGAGTCCACATCATGTCACGCTCATCACCGAGTCCACATCATCTGTCACACTAATCACCGAGTCCACATCCCCTATCACACTCATCACCGAGTCCCCATCATCTCTCACACTCATGACTGTGTCCACATCATCTGTCACACTCATCACCGAGTCCACATCATCTGTCACACTCATCACCGAGTCCACATCATCTATCACACTCATCACTGAGTCCATATCATGTCACGCTCATCACCGAGTCCACATCATCTGTCACACTAATCACCGAGTCCACATCCCCTATCACACTCATCACCGAGTCCACATCATCTCTCACACTCATCACTGAGTCAACATCCCCTCTCACACTCATCGCTGAGTCCACATCATCTCTCACACTCATCACCGAGTCCACATCATCTGTCACACTCATCACCGAGTCCACATCATCTGTCACACTCATCACCGAGTCCACATCATCTGTCACGCTCATCACTGAGTCCACATCATCTGTCACACTCATCACCGAGTCCACATCCCCTCTCACACTCATCACTGAGTCCACATCATCTGTCACACTCATCACCGAGTCCACATCATCTGTCAAGCTCATCACTGAGTCCACATCATCTGTCAAACTCATCACTGAGTCCACATCATCTCTCACACTCATCACTGAGTCCACATCATCTGTCACGCTCATCACCGAGTCCACATCATCTGTCACACTCATCACCGAGTCCACATCATCTGTCACACTCATCACCGAGTCCACATCATCTGTCACGCTCATCACTGAGTCCACATCATCTTTCACACTCATTACCGAGTCCACATCCCCTCTCACACTCATCACTGAGTCCACATCATCTGTCACACTCATCACCGAGTCCACATCATCTGTCACGCTCATCACTGAGTCCACATCATCTGTCACACTCATCATTGAGTCCAGATCATCTCTCACACTCATGACTGTGTCCACATCATCTGTCACACTCATCACCGAGTCCACATCATCTGTCACACTCATCACCGAGTCCACATCATCTGTCACACCCATCACCGAGTCCACATCATCTATCACACTCATCACTGAGTCCATATCATGTCACGCTCATCACCGAGTCCACATCATCTGTCACACTAATCACCGAGTCCACATCCCCTATCACACTCATCACCGAGTCCACATCATCTCTCACACTCATCACTGAGTCCACATCATCTCTCACACTCATCGCTGAGTCCACATCATCTCTCACACTCATCACCGAGTCCACATCATCTCTCACACTCATCACCGAGTCCACATCATCTCTCACACTCATCACCGAGTCCCCATCATCTGTCACGCTCATCACTGAGTCCACATCATCTGTCACACTCATCACCGAGTCCACATCCCCTCTCACACTCATCACTGAGTCCACATCATCTGTCACACTCATCACCGAGTCCACATCATCTGTCAAGCTCATCACCGAGTCCACATCATCTATCACACTCATCACTGAGTCCATATCATGTCACGCTCATCACCGAGTCCACATCATCTGTCACACTAATCACCGAGTCCACATCCCCTATCACACTCATCACCGAGTCCACATCATCTCTCACACTCATCACTGAGTCCACATCATCTCTCACACTCATCGCTGAGTCCACATCATCTCTCACACTCATCACCGAGTCCACATCTTCTGTCACACTCATCACCGAGTCCACATCATCTGTCACACTCATCACCGAGTCCCCATCATCTGTCACGCTCATCACTGAGTCCACATCATCTGTCACACTCATCACCGAGTCCACATCCCCTCTCACACTCATCACTGAGTCCACATCATCTGTCACACTCATCACTGAGTCCACATCATCTGTCAAGTTCATCACTGAGTCCACATCATCTGTCAAACTCATCAATGAGTCCACATCATCTCTCACACTCATCACTGAGTCCACATCATCTCTCACACTCATCGCTGAGTCCACATCATCTCTCACACTCATCACCGAGTCCACATCATCTGTCACACTCATGACCGAGTCCACATCATCTGTCACACTCATCACCGAGTCCACATCATCTGTCACACTCATCACCGAGTCCACATCATCTGTCACGCTCATCACTGAGTCCACATCATCTGTCACACTCATCACCGAGTCCACATCCCCTCTCACACTCATCACTGAGTCCACATCATCTGTCACACTCATCACCGAGTCCACATCATCTGTCAAGCTCATCACTGAGTCCACATCATCTGTCAAACTCATCACTGAGTCCACATCATCTCTCACACTCATCACTGAGTCCACATCATTTGTCACGCTCATCACCGAGTCCACATCATCTGTCACACTCCTCACCAAGTCCACATCATCTACCACACTCATCACTGACTCCACATCATCTCTCACACTCATGACTGTGTCCACATCATCTGTCACACTCATCACCGAGTCCACATCATCTGTCACACTCATCACCGAGTCCACATCATCTATCACACTCATCACTGAGTCCACATCATGTCAAGCTCATCACCGAGTCCACATCATCTGTCACACTAATCACCGAGTCCACATCCCCTATCACACTCATCACCGAGTCCACATCATCTCTCACACTCATCACTGAGTGCACATCATCTCTCACACTCATCGCTGAGTCCACATCATCTCTCACACTCATCACCGATTCCACATCATCTGTCACACTCATCACCGAGTCCACATCATCTATCACACTCATCACTGAGTCCACATCATGTCACGCTCATCACCGAGTCCACATCATCTGTCACACTAATCACCGAGTCCACATCCCCTATCACACTCATCACCGAGTCCCCATCATCTCTCACACTCATGACTGTGTCCACATCATCTGTCACACTCATCACCGAGTCCACATCATCTGTCACACTCATCACCGAGTCCACATCATCTATCACACTCATCACTGAGTCCATATCATGTCACGCTCATCACCGAGTCCACATGATCTGTCACACTAATCACCGAGTCCACATCCCCTATCACACTCATCACCGAGTCCACATCATCTCTCACACTCATCACTGAGTCAACATCATCTCTCACACTCATCGCTGAGTCCACATCATCTCTCACACTCATCACCGAGTCCACATCATCTGTCACACTCATCACCGAGTCCACATCATCTGTCACACTCATCACCGAGTCCACATCATCTGTCACGCTCATCACTGAGTCCACATCATCTGTCACACTCATCACCGAGTCCACATCACCTCTCACACTCATCACTGAGTCCACATCATCTGTCACACTCATCACCGAGTCCACATCATCTGTCAAGCTCATCACTGAGTCCACATCATCTGTCAAACTCATCACTGAGTCCACATCATCTCTCACACTCATCACTGAGTCCACATCATCTGTCACGCTCATCACCGAGTCCACATCATCTGTCACACTCATCACCGAGTCCACATCATCTGTCACACTCATCACCGAGTCCACATCATCTGTCACGCTCATCACTGAGTCCACATCATCTTTCACACTCATTACCGAGTCCACATCCCCTCTCACACTCATCACTGAGTCCACATCATCTGTCACACTCATCACCGAGTCCACATCATCTGTCACGCTCATCACTGAGTCCACATCATCTGTCACACTCATCATTGAGTCCAGATCATCTCTCACACTCATGACTGTGTCCACATCATCTGTCACACTCATCACCGAGTCCACATCATCTGTCACACCCATCACCGAGTCCACATCATCTATCACACTCATCACCGAGTCCATATCATGTCACGCTCATCACCGAGTCCACATCATCTGTCACACTAATCACCGAGTCCACATCCCCTATCACACTCATCACCGAGTCCACATCATCTGTCACACTAATCACCGAGTCCACATCCCCTATCACACTCATCACTGAGTCCACATCATCTCTCAAACTCATCACTGAGCCCACATCATCTCTCACACTCATCAACGAGTCCACATCATCTGTCACACTCATCACCGAGTCCACATCATCTGTCACACTCATCACCGAGTCCACATCATCTGTCACGCTCATCACTGAGTCCACATCATCAGTCACACTCATCACCGAGTCCACATCCCCTCTCACACTCATCACTGAGTCCACATCATCTGTCACACTCATCATGAGTCCAGATCATCTCTCACACTCATCACCAAGTCCACATCATCTACCACACTCATCACTGACTCCACATCATGTCACGCTCATCACCGAGTCCACATCCCCTATCACACTCATCACTGAGTCCCCATCATCTCTCACACTCATGACTGTGTCCACATCATCTGTCACACTCATCACCGAGTCCACATCATCTGTCACACTCATCACCGAGTCCACATCATCTATCACACTCATCACTGAGTCCACATCATGTCACGCTCATCACCGAGTCCACATCATCTGTCACACTAATCACCGAGTCCACATCCCCTATCACACTCATCACTGAGTCCACATCATCTCTCAAACTCATCACTGAGCCCACATCATCTCTCACACTCATCAACGAGTCCACATCATCTGTCACACTCATCACCGAGTCCACATCATCTGTCACACTCATCACCGAGTCCACATCATCTGTCACGCTCATCACTGAGTCCACATCATCAGTCACACTCATCACCGAGTCCACATCCCCTCTCACACTCATCACTGAGTCCACATCATCTGTCACACTCATCACCGAGTCCACATCATCTGTCAAGCTCATCACTGAGTCCACATCATCTGTCAAACTCATCACTGAGTCCACATCATCTCTCACACTCATCACTGAGTCCACATCATCTGTCACGCTCATCACCGAGTCCACATCATCTGTCACACACATCACCGAGTCCACATCATCTGTCACACTCATCACCGAGTCCACATCATCTGTCACGCTCATCACTGAGTCCACATCATCTGTCACACTCATCACCGAGTCCACATCCCCTCTCACACTCATCACTGTGTCCACATCATCTGTCACACTCATCACCGAGTCCACATCATCTGTCACGCTCATCACCGAGTCCACATCATCTGTCACACACATCACCGAGTCCACATCATCTGTCACAGTCATCACCGAGTCCACATCATCTGTCACGCTCATCACTGAGTCCACATCATCTGTCACACTCATCACCGAGTCCACATCCCCTCTCACACTCATCACTGAGTCCACATCATCTGTCACACTCATCACCGAGTCCACATCATCTGTCACGCTCATCTCTGAGTCCACATCATCTGTCACACTCATCACTGAGTCCACATCATCTCTCACACTCATCACTGAGTCCACATCATCTCTCACACTCATCACCGAGTCCACATCATCTCTCACACTCATCGCCGAGTCCACATCATCTGTCACGCTCATCACTGAGTCCACATCATCTGTCACGCTCATCACTGAGTCCACATCATCTCTCACACTCATCACCGAGTCCACATCAACTCTCACACTCATCATCAAGTCCACATCATCTATCACACTCATCACTGAGTCCACATCATGTCACGCTCATCACCGAATCCACATCCCCTATCACACTCATCACTGAGTCCACATCTCTCACACTCATCACTGAGTCCACATCCCCTATCACACTCATCACTGAGTCCACATCATCTCTCACACTCATGACTGAGACCACATCATCTGTCACACTCATCACCGTATCCACATCATCAGTCACGCTCATCACTGAGTCCACATCATCTCTCACACTCATCACTGAGTCCACATCATCTGTCACACTCATCATTGAGTCCAGATCATCTCTCACACTCATCACCAAGTCCACATCATCTACCACACTCATCACTGACTCCACATCATGTCACGCTCATCACCGAGTCCACATCCCCTATCACACTCATCACTGAGTCCCCATCATCTCTCACACTCATGACTGTGTCCACATCATCTGTCACACTCATCACCGAGTCCACATCATCTGTCACACTCATCACCGAGTCCACATCATCTATCACACTCATCACTGAGTCCACATCATGTCACGCTCATCACCGAGTCCACATGATCTGTCACACTAATCACCGAGTCCACATCCCCTATCACACTCATCACCGAGTCCACATCATCTCTCACACTCATCACTGAGTCCACATCATCTCTCAAACTCATCACTGAGCCCACATCATCTCTCACACTCATCAACGAGTCCACATCATCTGTCACACTCATCACCGAGTCCACATCATCTGTCACACTCATCACCGAGTCCACATCATCTGTCACGCTCATGACTGAGTCCACATCATCAGTCACACTCATCACCGAGTCCACATCCCCTCTCACACTCATCACTGAGTCCACATCATCTGTCACACTCATCACCGAGTCCACATCATCTGTCAAGCTCATCACTGAGTCCACATCATCTGTCAAACTCATCACCGAGTCCACATCATCTCTCACACTCATCACCGAGTCCACATCATCTGTCACACTCATCACCGAGTCCACATCATCTGTCAAGCTCATCACTGAGTCCACATCATCTGTCACACTCATCACCGAGTCCACATCCCCTCTCACACTCATCACTGAGTCCACATCATCTGTCACACTCATCACCGAGTCCACATCATCTGTCAAGCTCATCACTGAGTCCACATCATCTGTCAAACTCATCACTGAGTCCACATCATCTCTCACACTCATGACTGTGTCCACATCATCTGTCACACTCATCACCGAGTCCACATCATCTGTCACACTCATCACCGAGTCCACATCATCTATCACACTCATCACTGAGTCCACATCATGTCAAGCTCATCACCGAGTCCACATGATCTGTCACACTAATCACCGAGTCCACATCCCCTATCACACTCATCACCGAGTCCACATCATCTCTCACACTCATCACTGAGTCCACATCATCTCTCAAACTCATCACTGAGCCCACATCATCTCTCACACTCATCAACGAGTCCACATCATCTGTCACACTCATCACCGAGTCCACATCATCTGTCACACTCATCACCGAGTCCACATCATCTGTCACGCTCATGACTGAGTCCACATCATCAGTCACACTCATCACCGAGTCCACATCCCCTCTCACACTCATCACTGAGTCCACATCATCTGTCACACTCATCACCGAGTCCACATCATCTGTCAAGCTCATCACTGAGTCCACATCATCTGTCAAACTCATCACCGAGTCCACATCATCTCTCACACTCATCACCGAGTCCACATCATCTGTCACACTCATCACCGAGTCCACATCATCTGTCAAGCTCATCACTGAGTCCACATCATCTGTCACACTCATCACCGAGTCCACATCCCCTCTCACACTCATCACTGAGTCCACATCATCTGTCACACTCATCACCGAGTCCACATCATCTGTCAAGCTCATCACTGAGTCCACATCATCTGTCAAACTCATCACTGAGTCCACATCATCTCTCACACTCATGACTGTGTCCACATCATCTGTCACACTCATCACCGAGTCCACATCATCTGTCACACTCATCACCGAGTCCACATCATCTATCACACTCATCACTGAGTCCACATCATGTCAAGCTCATCACCGAGTCCACATCATCTGTCACACTAATCACCGAGTCCACATCCCCTATCACACTCATCGCCGAGTCCACATCATCTGTCACGCTCATCACTGAGTCCACATCATCTCTCACACTCATCACCGAGTCCACATCAACTCTCACACTCATCATCAAGTCCACATCATCTATCACACTCATCACTGAGTCCACATCATGTCACGCTCATCACCGAATCCACATCCCCTATCACACTCATCACTGAGTCCACATCTCTCACACTCATCACTGAGTCCACATCCCCTATCACACTCATCACTGAGTCCACATCATCTCTCACACTCATGACTGAGACCACATCATCTGTCACACTCATCACCGTATCCACATCATCAGTCACGCTCATCACTGAGTCCACATCATCTCTCACACTCATCACTGAGTCCACATCATCTGTCACACTCATCATTGAGTCCAGATCATCTCTCACACTCATCACCAAGTCCACATCATCTACCACACTCATCACTGACTCCACATCATGTCACGCTCATCACCGAGTCCACATCCCCTATCACACTCATCACTGAGTCCCCATCATCTCTCACACTCATGACTGTGTCCACATCATCTGTCACACTCATCACCGAGTCCACATCATCTGTCACACTCATCACCGAGTCCACATCATCTATCACACTCATCACTGAGTCCACATCATGTCACGCTCATCACCGAGTCCACATGATCTGTCACACTAATCACCGAGTCCACATCCCCTATCACACTCATCACCGAGTCCACATCATCTCTCACACTCATCACTGAGTCCACATCATCTCTCAAACTCATCACTGAGCCCACATCATCTCTCACACTCATCAACGAGTCCACATCATCTGTCACACTCATCACCGAGTCCACATCCCCTCTCACACTCATCACTGTGTCCACATCATCTGTCACACTCATCACCGAGTCCACATCATTTGTCACGCTCATCACCGAGTCCACATCATCTGTCACACACATCACCGAGTCCACATCATCTGTCACAGTCATCACCGAGTCCACATCATCTGTCACGCTCATCACTGAGTCCACATCATCTGTCACACTCATCACCGAGTCCACATCCCCTCTCACACTCATCACTGAGTCCACATCATCTGTCACACTCATCACCGAGTCCACATCATCTGTCACGCTCATCTCTGAGTCCACATCATCTGTCACACTCATCACTGAGTCCACATCATCTCTCACACTCATCACTGAGTCCACATCATCTCTCACACTCATCACCGAGTCCACATCATCTCTCACACTCATCGCCGAGTCCACATCATCTGTCACGCTCATCACTGAGTCCACATCATCTGTCACGCTCATCACTGAGTCCACATCATCTCTCACACTCATCACCGAGTCCACATCAACTCTCACACTCATCATCAAGTCCACATCATCTATCACACTCATCACTGAGTCCACATCATGTCACGCTCATCACCGAATCCACATCCCCTATCACACTCATCACTGAGTCCACATCTCTCACACTCATCACTGAGTCCACATCCCCTATCACACTCATCACTGAGTCCACATCATCTCTCACACTCATGACTGAGACCACATCATCTGTCACACTCATCACCGTATCCACATCATCAGTCACGCTCATCACTGAGTCCACATCATCTCTCACACTCATCACTGAGTCCACATCATCTGTCACACTCATCATTGAGTCCAGATCATCTCTCACACTCATCACCAAGTCCACATCATCTACCACACTCATCACTGACTCCACATCATGTCACGCTCATCACCGAGTCCACATCCCCTATCACACTCATCACTGAGTCCCCATCATCTCTCACACTCATGACTGTGTCCACATCATCTGTCACACTCATCACCGAGTCCACATCATCTGTCACACTCATCACCGAGTCCACATCATCTATCACACTCATCACTGAGTCCACATCATGTCACGCTCATCACCGAGTCCACATGATCTGTCACACTAATCACCGAGTCCACATCCCCTATCACACTCATCACCGAGTCCACATCATCTCTCACACTCATCACTGAGTCCACATCATCTCTCAAACTCATCACTGAGCCCACATCATCTCTCACACTCATCAACGAGTCCACATCATCTGTCACACTCATCACCGAGTCCACATCATCTGTCACACTCATCACCGAGTCCACATCATCTGTCACGCTCATGACTGAGTCCACATCATCAGTCACACTCATCACCGAGTCCACATCCCCTCTCACACTCATCACTGAGTCCACATCATCTGTCACACTCATCACCGAGTCCACATCATCTGTCAAGCTCATCACTGAGTCCACATCATCTGTCAAACTCATCACCGAGTCCACATCATCTCTCACACTCATCACCGAGTCCACATCATCTGTCACACTCATCACCGAGTCCACATCATCTGTCAAGCTCATCACTGAGTCCACATCATCTGTCACACTCATCACCGAGTCCACATCCCCTCTCACACTCATCACTGAGTCCACATCATCTGTCACACTCATCACCGAGTCCACATCATCTGTCAAGCTCATCACTGAGTCCACATCATCTGTCAAACTCATCACTGAGTCCACATCATCTCTCACACTCATGACTGTGTCCACATCATCTGTCACACTCATCACCGAGTCCACATCATCTGTCACACTCATCACCGAGTCCACATCATCTATCACACTCATCACTGAGTCCACATCATGTCAAGCTCATCACCGAGTCCACATCATCTGTCACACTAATCACCGAGTCCACATCCCCTATCACACTCATCACCGAGTCCACATCATCTCTCACACTCATCACTGAGTGCACATCATCTCTCACACTCATCGCTGAGTCCACATCATCTCTCACACTCATCACCGATTCCACATCATCTGTCACACTCATCACTGAGTCCACATCATGTCACGCTCATCACCGAGTCCACATCATCTGTCACACTAATCACCGAGTCCACATCCCCTATCACACTCATCACCGAGTCCCCATCATCTCTCACACTCATAACTGTGTCCACATCATCTCTCACACTCATCACTGAGTCCACATCATCTCTCACACTCATCGCTGAGTCCACATCATCTGTCACACTCATCATTGAGTCCAGATCATCTCTCACACTCATGACTGTGTCCACATCATCTGTCACACTCATCACCGAGTCCACATCATCTGTCACACTCATCACCGAGTCCACATCATCTGTCACACCCATCACCGAGTCCACATCATCTATCACACTCATCACTGAGTCCATATCATGTCACGCTCATCACCGAGTCCACATCATCTGTCACACTAATCACCGAGTCCACATCCCCTATCACACTCATCACCGAGTCCACATCATCTGTCACACTAATCACCGAGTCCACATCCCCTATCACACTCATCACTGAGTCCACATCATCTCTCAAACTCATCACTGAGCCCACATCATCTCTCACACTCATCAACGAGTCCACATCATCTGTCACACTCATCACCGAGTCCACATCATCTGTCACACTCATCACCGAGTCCACATCATCTGTCACGCTCATCACTGAGTCCACATCATCAGTCACACTCATCACCGAGTCCACATCCCCTCTCACACTCATCACTGAGTCCACATCATCTGTCACACTCATCACCGAGTCCACATCATCTGTCACGCTCATCACTGAGTCCACATCATCTGTCACACTCATCATTGAGTCCAGATCATCTCTCACACTCATCACCAAGTCCACATCATCTATCACACTCATCACTGAGTCCATATCATGTCACGCTCATCACCGAGTCCACATCATCTGTCACACTAATCACCGAGTCCACATCCCCTATCACACTCATCACCGAGTCCACATCATCTGTCACACTAATCACCGAGTCCACATCCCCTATCACACTCATCACCGAGTCCACATCATCTCTCACACTCATCACTGAGTCCACATCATCTCTCACACTCATCGCTGAGTCCACATCATCTGTCACACTCATCACCGAGTCCACATCATCTGTCACACTCATCACCGAGTCCACATCATCTGTCACACTCATCACCGAGTCCCCATCATCTGTCACGCTCATCACTGAGTCCACATCATCTGTCACACTCATCACCGAGTCCACATCCCCTCTCACACTCATCACTGAGTCCACATCATCTGTCACACTCATCACCGAGTCCACATCATCTGTCAAGCTCATCACTGAGTCCACATCATCTGTCAAACTCATCAATGAGTCCACATCATCTCTCACACTCATCACTGAGTCCACATCATCTCTCACACTCATCGCTGAGTCCACATCATCTCTCACACTCATCACCGAGTCCACATCATCTGTCACACTCATCACCGAGTCCACATCATCTGTCACACTCATCACCGAGTCCACATCATCTGTCACACTCATCACCGAGTCCACATCATCTGTCACGCTCATCACTGAGTCCACATCATCTGTCACACTCATCACCGAGTCCACATCCCCTCTCACACTCATCACTGAGTCCACATCATCTGTCACACTCATCACCGAGTCCACATCATCTGTCAAACTCATCACTGAGTCCACATCATCTCTCACACTCATCACTGAGTCCACATCATTTGTCACGCTCATCACCGAGTCCACATCATCTGTCACACTCATCACCAAGTCCACATCATCTACCACACTCATCACTGACTCCACATCATCTCTCACACTCATGACTGTGTCCACATCATCTGTCACACTCATCACCGAGTCCACATCATCTGTCACACTCATCACCGAGTCCACATCATCTATCACACTCATCACTGAGTCCACATCATGTCAAGCTCATCACCGAGTCCACATCATCTGTCACACTAATCACCGAGTCCACATCCCCTATCACACTCATCACCGAGTCCACATCATCTCTCACACTCATCACTGAGTGCACATCATCTCTCACACTCATCGCTGAGTCCACATCATCTCTCACACTCATCACCGATTCCACATCATCTGTCACACTCATCACCGAGTCCACATCATCTATCACACTCATCACTGAGTCCACATCATGTCACGCTCATCACCGAGTCCACATCATCTGTCACACTAATCACCGAGTCCACATCCCCTATCACACTCATCACCGAGTCCCCATCATCTCTCACACTCATGACTGTGTCCACATCATCTGTCACACTCATCACCGAGTCCACATCATCTGTCACACTCATCACCGAGTCCACATCATCTATCACACTCATCACTGAGTCCATATCATGTCACGCTCATCACCGAGTCCACATCATCTGTCACACTAATCACCGAGTCCACATCCCCTATCACACTCATCACCGAGTCCACATCATCTCTCACACTCATCACTGAGTCAACATCCCCTCTCACACTCATCGCTGAGTCCACATCATCTCTCACACTCATCACCGAGTCCACATCATCTGTCACACTCATCACCGAGTCCACATCATCTGTCACACTCATCACCGAGTCCACATCATCTGTCACGCTCATCACTGAGTCCACATCATCTGTCACACTCATCACCGAGTCCACATCCCCTCTCACACTCATCACTGAGTCCACATCATCTGTCACACTCATCACCGAGTCCACATCATCTGTCAAGCTCATCACTGAGTCCACATCATCTGTCAAACTCATCACTGAGTCCACATCATCTCTCACACTCATCACTGAGTCCACATCATCTGTCACGCTCATCACCGAGTCCACATCATCTGTCACACTCATCACCGAGTCCACATCATCTGTCACACTCATCACCGAGTCCACATCATCTGTCACGCTCATCACTGAGTCCACATCATCTTTCACACTCATTACCGAGTCCACATCCCCTCTCACACTCATCACTGAGTCCACATCATCTGTCACACTCATCACCGAGTCCACATCATCTGTCACGCTCATCACTGAGTCCACATCATCTGTCACACTCATCATTGAGTCCAGATCATCTCTCACACTCATGACTGTGTCCACATCATCTGTCACACTCATCACCGAGTCCACATCATCTGTCACACTCATCACCGAGTCCACATCATCTGTCACACCCATCACCGAGTCCACATCATCTATCACACTCATCACTGAGTCCATATCATGTCACGCTCATCACCGAGTCCACATCATCTGTCACACTAATCACCGAGTCCACATCCCCTATCACACTCATCACCGAGTCCACATCATCTCTCACACTCATCACTGAGTCCACATCATCTCTCACACTCATCGCTGAGTCCACATCATCTCTCACACTCATCACCGAGTCCACATCATCTCTCACACTCATCACCGAGTCCACATCATCTCTCACACTCATCACCGAGTCCCCATCATCTGTCACGCTCATCACTGAGTCCACATCATCTGTCACACTCATCACCGAGTCCACATCCCCTCTCACACTCATCACTGAGTCCACATCATCTGTCACACTCATCACCGAGTCCACATCATCTGTCAAGCTCATCACCGAGTCCACATCATCTATCACACTCATCACTGAGTCCATATCATGTCACGCTCATCACCGAGTCCACATCATCTGTCACACTAATCACCGAGTCCACATCCCCTATCACACTCATCACCGAGTCCACATCATCTCTCACACTCATCACTGAGTCCACATCATCTCTCACACTCATCGCTGAGTCCACATCATCTCTCACACTCATCACCGAGTCCACATCTTCTGTCACACTCATCACCGAGTCCACATCATCTGTCACACTCATCACCGAGTCCCCATCATCTGTCACGCTCATCACTGAGTCCACATCATCTGTCACACTCATCACCGAGTCCACATCCCCTCTCACACTCATCACTGAGTCCACATCATCTGTCACACTCATCACTGAGTCCACATCATCTGTCAAGTTCATCACTGAGTCCACATCATCTGTCAAACTCATCAATGAGTCCACATCATCTCTCACACTCATCACTGAGTCCACATCATCTCTCACACTCATCGCTGAGTCCACATCATCTCTCACACTCATCACCGAGTCCACATCATCTGTCACACTCATGACCGAGTCCACATCATCTGTCACACTCATCACCGAGTCCACATCATCTGTCACACTCATCACCGAGTCCACATCATCTGTCACGCTCATCACTGAGTCCACATCATCTGTCACACTCATCACCGAGTCCACATCCCCTCTCACACTCATCACTGAGTCCACATCATCTGTCACACTCATCACCGAGTCCACATCATCTGTCAAGCTCATCACTGAGTCCACATCATCTGTCAAACTCATCACTGAGTCCACATCATCTCTCACACTCATCACTGAGTCCACATCATTTGTCACGCTCATCACCGAGTCCACATCATCTGTCACACTCCTCACCAAGTCCACATCATCTACCACACTCATCACTGACTCCACATCATCTCTCACACTCATGACTGTGTCCACATCATCTGTCACACTCATCACCGAGTCCACATCATCTGTCACACTCATCACCGAGTCCACATCATCTATCACACTCATCACTGAGTCCACATCATGTCAAGCTCATCACCGAGTCCACATCATCTGTCACACTAATCACCGAGTCCACATCCCCTATCACACTCATCACCGAGTCCACATCATCTCTCACACTCATCACTGAGTGCACATCATCTCTCACACTCATCGCTGAGTCCACATCATCTCTCACACTCATCACCGATTCCACATCATCTGTCACACTCATCACCGAGTCCACATCATCTATCACACTCATCACTGAGTCCACATCATGTCACGCTCATCACCGAGTCCACATCATCTGTCACACTAATCACCGAGTCCACATCCCCTATCACACTCATCACCGAGTCCCCATCATCTCTCACACTCATGACTGTGTCCACATCATCTGTCACACTCATCACCGAGTCCACATCATCTGTCACACTCATCACCGAGTCCACATCATCTATCACACTCATCACTGAGTCCATATCATGTCACGCTCATCACCGAGTCCACATGATCTGTCACACTAATCACCGAGTCCACATCCCCTATCACACTCATCACCGAGTCCACATCATCTCTCACACTCATCACTGAGTCAACATCATCTCTCACACTCATCGCTGAGTCCACATCATCTCTCACACTCATCACCGAGTCCACATCATCTGTCACACTCATCACCGAGTCCACATCATCTGTCACACTCATCACCGAGTCCACATCATCTGTCACGCTCATCACTGAGTCCACATCATCTTTCACACTCATCACCGAGTCCACATCACCTCTCACACTCATCACTGAGTCCACATCATCTGTCACACTCATCACCGAGTCCACATCATCTGTCAAGCTCATCACTGAGTCCACATCATCTGTCAAACTCATCACTGAGTCCACATCATCTCTCACACTCATCACTGAGTCCACATCATCTGTCACGCTCATCACCGAGTCCACATCATCTGTCACACTCATCACCGAGTCCACATCATCTGTCACACTCATCACCGAGTCCACATCATCTGTCACGCTCATCACTGAGTCCACATCATCTTTCACACTCATTACCGAGTCCACATCCCCTCTCACACTCATCACTGAGTCCACATCATCTGTCACACTCATCACCGAGTCCACATCATCTGTCACGCTCATCACTGAGTCCACATCATCTGTCACACTCATCATTGAGTCCAGATCATCTCTCACACTCATGACTGTGTCCACATCATCTGTCACACTCATCACCGAGTCCACATCATCTGTCACACCCATCACCGAGTCCACATCATCTATCACACTCATCACCGAGTCCATATCATGTCACGCTCATCACCGAGTCCACATCATCTGTCACACTAATCACCGAGTCCACATCCCCTATCACACTCATCACCGAGTCCACATCATCTGTCACACTAATCACCGAGTCCACATCCCCTATCACACTCATCACTGAGTCCACATCATCTCTCAAACTCATCACTGAGCCCACATCATCTCTCACACTCATCAACGAGTCCACATCATCTGTCACACTCATCACCGAGTCCACATCATCTGTCACACTCATCACCGAGTCCACATCATCTGTCACGCTCATCACTGAGTCCACATCATCAGTCACACTCATCACCGAGTCCACATCCCCTCTCACACTCATCACTGAGTCCACATCATCTGTCACACTCATCATGAGTCCAGATCATCTCTCACACTCATCACCAAGTCCACATCATCTACCACACTCATCACTGACTCCACATCATGTCACGCTCATCACCGAGTCCACATCCCCTATCACACTCATCACTGAGTCCCCATCATCTCTCACACTCATGACTGTGTCCACATCATCTGTCACACTCATCACCGAGTCCACATCATCTGTCACACTCATCACCGAGTCCACATCATCTATCACACTCATCACTGAGTCCACATCATGTCACGCTCATCACCGAGTCCACATCATCTGTCACACTAATCACCGAGTCCACATCCCCTATCACACTCATCACTGAGTCCACATCATCTCTCAAACTCATCACTGAGCCCACATCATCTCTCACACTCATCAACGAGTCCACATCATCTGTCACACTCATCACCGAGTCCACATCATCTGTCACACTCATCACCGAGTCCACATCATCTGTCACGCTCATCACTGAGTCCACATCATCAGTCACACTCATCACCGAGTCCACATCCCCTCTCACACTCATCACTGAGTCCACATCATCTGTCACACTCATCACCGAGTCCACATCATCTGTCAAGCTCATCACTGAGTCCACATCATCTGTCAAACTCATCACTGAGTCCACATCATCTCTCACACTCATCACTGAGTCCACATCATCTGTCACGCTCATCACCGAGTCCACATCATCTGTCACACACATCACCGAGTCCACATCATCTGTCACACTCATCACCGAGTCCACATCATCTGTCACGCTCATCACTGAGTCCACATCATCTGTCACACTCATCACCGAGTCCACATCCCCTCTCACACTCATCACTGTGTCCACATCATCTGTCACACTCATCACCGAGTCCACATCATCTGTCACGCTCATCACCGAGTCCACATCATCTGTCACACACATCACCGAGTCCACATCATCTGTCACAGTCATCACCGAGTCCACATCATCTGTCACGCTCATCACTGAGTCCACATCATCTGTCACACTCATCACCGAGTCCACATCCCCTCTCACACTCATCACTGAGTCCACATCATCTGTCACACTCATCACCGAGTCCACATCATCTGTCACGCTCATCTCTGAGTCCACATCATCTGTCACACTCATCACTGAGTCCACATCATCTCTCACACTCATCACTGAGTCCACATCATCTCTCACACTCATCACCGAGTCCACATCATCTCTCACACTCATCGCCGAGTCCACATCATCTGTCACGCTCATCACTGAGTCCACATCATCTGTCACGCTCATCACTGAGTCCACATCATCTCTCACACTCATCACCGAGTCCACATCAACTCTCACACTCATCATCAAGTCCACATCATCTATCACACTCATCACTGAGTCCACATCATGTCACGCTCATCACCGAATCCACATCCCCTATCACACTCATCACTGAGTCCACATCTCTCACACTCATCACTGAGTCCACATCCCCTATCACACTCATCACTGAGTCCACATCATCTCTCACACTCATGACTGAGACCACATCATCTGTCACACTCATCACCGTATCCACATCATCAGTCACGCTCATCACTGAGTCCACATCATCTCTCACACTCATCACTGAGTCCACATCATCTGTCACACTCATCATTGAGTCCAGATCATCTCTCACACTCATCACCAAGTCCACATCATCTACCACACTCATCACTGACTCCACATCATGTCACGCTCATCACCGAGTCCACATCCCCTATCACACTCATCACTGAGTCCCCATCATCTCTCACACTCATGACTGTGTCCACATCATCTGTCACACTCATCACCGAGTCCACATCATCTGTCACACTCATCACCGAGTCCACATCATCTATCACACTCATCACTGAGTCCACATCATGTCACGCTCATCACCGAGTCCACATGATCTGTCACACTAATCACCGAGTCCACATCCCCTATCACACTCATCACCGAGTCCACATCATCTCTCACACTCATCACTGAGTCCACATCATCTCTCAAACTCATCACTGAGCCCACATCATCTCTCACACTCATCAACGAGTCCACATCATCTGTCACACTCATCACCGAGTCCACATCATCTGTCACACTCATCACCGAGTCCACATCATCTGTCACGCTCATGACTGAGTCCACATCATCAGTCACACTCATCACCGAGTCCACATCCCCTCTCACACTCATCACTGAGTCCACATCATCTGTCACACTCATCACCGAGTCCACATCATCTGTCAAGCTCATCACTGAGTCCACATCATCTGTCAAACTCATCACCGAGTCCACATCATCTCTCACACTCATCACCGAGTCCACATCATCTGTCACACTCATCACCGAGTCCACATCATCTGTCAAGCTCATCACTGAGTCCACATCATCTGTCACACTCATCACCGAGTCCACATCCCCTCTCACACTCATCACTGAGTCCACATCATCTGTCACACTCATCACCGAGTCCACATCATCTGTCAAGCTCATCACTGAGTCCACATCATCTGTCAAACTCATCACTGAGTCCACATCATCTCTCACACTCATGACTGTGTCCACATCATCTGTCACACTCATCACCGAGTCCACATCATCTGTCACACTCATCACCGAGTCCACATCATCTATCACACTCATCACTGAGTCCACATCATGTCAAGCTCATCACCGAGTCCACATGATCTGTCACACTAATCACCGAGTCCACATCCCCTATCACACTCATCACCGAGTCCACATCATCTCTCACACTCATCACTGAGTCCACATCATCTCTCAAACTCATCACTGAGCCCACATCATCTCTCACACTCATCAACGAGTCCACATCATCTGTCACACTCATCACCGAGTCCACATCATCTGTCACACTCATCACCGAGTCCACATCATCTGTCACGCTCATGACTGAGTCCACATCATCAGTCACACTCATCACCGAGTCCACATCCCCTCTCACACTCATCACTGAGTCCACATCATCTGTCACACTCATCACCGAGTCCACATCATCTGTCAAGCTCATCACTGAGTCCACATCATCTGTCAAACTCATCACCGAGTCCACATCATCTCTCACACTCATCACCGAGTCCACATCATCTGTCACACTCATCACCGAGTCCACATCATCTGTCAAGCTCATCACTGAGTCCACATCATCTGTCACACTCATCACCGAGTCCACATCCCCTCTCACACTCATCACTGAGTCCACATCATCTGTCACACTCATCACCGAGTCCACATCATCTGTCAAGCTCATCACTGAGTCCACATCATCTGTCAAACTCATCACTGAGTCCACATCATCTCTCACACTCATGACTGTGTCCACATCATCTGTCACACTCATCACCGAGTCCACATCATCTGTCACACTCATCACCGAGTCCACATCATCTATCACACTCATCACTGAGTCCACATCATGTCAAGCTCATCACCGAGTCCACATCATCTGTCACACTAATCACCGAGTCCACATCCCCTATCACACTCATCGCCGAGTCCACATCATCTGTCACGCTCATCACTGAGTCCACATCATCTCTCACACTCATCACCGAGTCCACATCAACTCTCACACTCATCATCAAGTCCACATCATCTATCACACTCATCACTGAGTCCACATCATGTCACGCTCATCACCGAATCCACATCCCCTATCACACTCATCACTGAGTCCACATCTCTCACACTCATCACTGAGTCCACATCCCCTATCACACTCATCACTGAGTCCACATCATCTCTCACACTCATGACTGAGACCACATCATCTGTCACACTCATCACCGTATCCACATCATCAGTCACGCTCATCACTGAGTCCACATCATCTCTCACACTCATCACTGAGTCCACATCATCTGTCACACTCATCATTGAGTCCAGATCATCTCTCACACTCATCACCAAGTCCACATCATCTACCACACTCATCACTGACTCCACATCATGTCACGCTCATCACCGAGTCCACATCCCCTATCACACTCATCACTGAGTCCCCATCATCTCTCACACTCATGACTGTGTCCACATCATCTGTCACACTCATCACCGAGTCCACATCATCTGTCACACTCATCACCGAGTCCACATCATCTATCACACTCATCACTGAGTCCACATCATGTCACGCTCATCACCGAGTCCACATGATCTGTCACACTAATCACCGAGTCCACATCCCCTATCACACTCATCACCGAGTCCACATCATCTCTCACACTCATCACTGAGTCCACATCATCTCTCAAACTCATCACTGAGCCCACATCATCTCTCACACTCATCAACGAGTCCACATCATCTGTCACACTCATCACCGAGTCCACATCCCCTCTCACACTCATCACTGTGTCCACATCATCTGTCACACTCATCACCGAGTCCACATCATTTGTCACGCTCATCACCGAGTCCACATCATCTGTCACACACATCACCGAGTCCACATCATCTGTCACAGTCATCACCGAGTCCACATCATCTGTCACGCTCATCACTGAGTCCACATCATCTGTCACACTCATCACCGAGTCCACATCCCCTCTCACACTCATCACTGAGTCCACATCATCTGTCACACTCATCACCGAGTCCACATCATCTGTCACGCTCATCTCTGAGTCCACATCATCTGTCACACTCATCACTGAGTCCACATCATCTCTCACACTCATCACTGAGTCCACATCATCTCTCACACTCATCACCGAGTCCACATCATCTCTCACACTCATCGCCGAGTCCACATCATCTGTCACGCTCATCACTGAGTCCACATCATCTGTCACGCTCATCACTGAGTCCACATCATCTCTCACACTCATCACCGAGTCCACATCAACTCTCACACTCATCATCAAGTCCACATCATCTATCACACTCATCACTGAGTCCACATCATGTCACGCTCATCACCGAATCCACATCCCCTATCACACTCATCACTGAGTCCACATCTCTCACACTCATCACTGAGTCCACATCCCCTATCACACTCATCACTGAGTCCACATCATCTCTCACACTCATGACTGAGACCACATCATCTGTCACACTCATCACCGTATCCACATCATCAGTCACGCTCATCACTGAGTCCACATCATCTCTCACACTCATCACTGAGTCCACATCATCTGTCACACTCATCATTGAGTCCAGATCATCTCTCACACTCATCACCAAGTCCACATCATCTACCACACTCATCACTGACTCCACATCATGTCACGCTCATCACCGAGTCCACATCCCCTATCACACTCATCACTGAGTCCCCATCATCTCTCACACTCATGACTGTGTCCACATCATCTGTCACACTCATCACCGAGTCCACATCATCTGTCACACTCATCACCGAGTCCACATCATCTATCACACTCATCACTGAGTCCACATCATGTCACGCTCATCACCGAGTCCACATGATCTGTCACACTAATCACCGAGTCCACATCCCCTATCACACTCATCACCGAGTCCACATCATCTCTCACACTCATCACTGAGTCCACATCATCTCTCAAACTCATCACTGAGCCCACATCATCTCTCACACTCATCAACGAGTCCACATCATCTGTCACACTCATCACCGAGTCCACATCATCTGTCACACTCATCACCGAGTCCACATCATCTGTCACGCTCATGACTGAGTCCACATCATCAGTCACACTCATCACCGAGTCCACATCCCCTCTCACACTCATCACTGAGTCCACATCATCTGTCACACTCATCACCGAGTCCACATCATCTGTCAAGCTCATCACTGAGTCCACATCATCTGTCAAACTCATCACCGAGTCCACATCATCTCTCACACTCATCACCGAGTCCACATCATCTGTCACACTCATCACCGAGTCCACATCATCTGTCAAGCTCATCACTGAGTCCACATCATCTGTCACACTCATCACCGAGTCCACATCCCCTCTCACACTCATCACTGAGTCCACATCATCTGTCACACTCATCACCGAGTCCACATCATCTGTCAAGCTCATCACTGAGTCCACATCATCTGTCAAACTCATCACTGAGTCCACATCATCTCTCACACTCATGACTGTGTCCACATCATCTGTCACACTCATCACCGAGTCCACATCATCTGTCACACTCATCACCGAGTCCACATCATCTATCACACTCATCACTGAGTCCACATCATGTCAAGCTCATCACCGAGTCCACATCATCTGTCACACTAATCACCGAGTCCACATCCCCTATCACACTCATCACCGAGTCCACATCATCTCTCACACTCATCACTGAGTGCACATCATCTCTCACACTCATCGCTGAGTCCACATCATCTCTCACACTCATCACCGATTCCACATCATCTGTCACACTCATCACTGAGTCCACATCATGTCACGCTCATCACCGAGTCCACATCATCTGTCACACTAATCACCGAGTCCACATCCCCTATCACACTCATCACCGAGTCCCCATCATCTCTCACACTCATAACTGTGTCCACATCATCTCTCACACTCATCACTGAGTCCACATCATCTCTCACACTCATCGCTGAGTCCACATCATCTGTCACACTCATCATTGAGTCCAGATCATCTCTCACACTCATGACTGTGTCCACATCATCTGTCACACTCATCACCGAGTCCACATCATCTGTCACACTCATCACCGAGTCCACATCATCTGTCACACCCATCACCGAGTCCACATCATCTATCACACTCATCACTGAGTCCATATCATGTCACGCTCATCACCGAGTCCACATCATCTGTCACACTAATCACCGAGTCCACATCCCCTATCACACTCATCACCGAGTCCACATCATCTGTCACACTAATCACCGAGTCCACATCCCCTATCACACTCATCACTGAGTCCACATCATCTCTCAAACTCATCACTGAGCCCACATCATCTCTCACACTCATCAACGAGTCCACATCATCTGTCACACTCATCACCGAGTCCACATCATCTGTCACACTCATCACCGAGTCCACATCATCTGTCACGCTCATCACTGAGTCCACATCATCAGTCACACTCATCACCGAGTCCACATCCCCTCTCACACTCATCACTGAGTCCACATCATCTGTCACACTCATCACCGAGTCCACATCATCTGTCACGCTCATCACTGAGTCCACATCATCTGTCACACTCATCATTGAGTCCAGATCATCTCTCACACTCATCACCAAGTCCACATCATCTACCACACTCATCACTGACTCCACATCATGTCACGCTCATCACCGAGTCCACATCCCCTATCACACTCATCACTGAGTCCCCATCATCTCTCACACTCATGACTGTGTCCACATCATCTGTCACACTCATCACCGAGTCCACATCATCTGTCACACTCATCACCGAGTCCACATCATCTATCACACTCATCACTGAGTCCACATCATGTCACGCTCATCACCGAGTCCACATCATCTGTCACACTAATCACCGAGTCCACATCCCCTATCACACTCATCACTGAGTCCACATCATCTCTCAAACTCATCACTGAGCCCACATCATCTCTCACACTCATCAACGAGTCCACATCATCTGTCACACTCATCACCGAGTCCACATCATCTGTCACACTCATCACCGAGTCCACATCATCAGTCACACTCATCACCGAGTCCACATCCCCTCTCACACTCATCACTGAGTCCACATCATCTGTCACACTCATCACCGAGTCCACATCATCTGTCAAGCTCATCACTGAGTCCACATCATCTGTCAAACTCATCACTGAGTCCACATCATCTCTCACACTCATCACTGAGTCCACATCATCTGTCACGCTCATCACCGAGTCCACATCATCTGTCACACACATCACCGAGTCCACATCATCTGTCACACTCATCACCGAGTCCACATCATCTGTCACGCTCATCACTGAGTCCACATCATCTGTCACACTCATCACCGAGTCCACATCCCCTCTCACACTCATCACTGTGTCCACATCATCTGTCACACTCATCACCGAGTCCACATCATCTGTCACGCTCATCACCGAGTCCACATCATCTGTCACACACATCACCGAGTCCACATCATCTGTCACAGTCATCACCGAGTCCACATCATCTGTCACGCTCATCACTGAGTCCACATCATCTGTCACACTTATCACCGAGTCCACATCCCCTCTCACACTCATCACTGAGTCCACATCATCTGTCACACTCATCACCGAGTCCACATCATCTGTCACGCTCATCTCTGAGTCCACATCATCTGTCACACTCATCACTGAGTCCACATCATCTCTCACACTCATCACTGAGTCCACATCATCTCTCACACTCATCACCGAGTCCACATCATCTCTCACACTCATCGCCGAGTCCACATCATCTGTCACGCTCATCACTGAGTCCACATCATCTGTCACGCTCATCACTGAGTCCACATCATCTCTCACACTCATCACCGAGTCCACATCAACTCTCACACTCATCATCAAGTCCACATCATCTATCACACTCATCACTGAGTCCACATCATGTCACGCTCATCACCGAATCCACATCCCCTATCACACTCATCACTGAGTCCACATCTCTCACACTCATCACTGAGTCCACATCCCCTATCACACTCATCACTGAGTCCACATCATCTCTCACACTCATGACTGAGTCCACATCATCTATCACACTCATCACTGAGTCCACATCATGTCAAGCTCATCACCGAGTCCACATGATCTGTCACACTAATCACCGAGTCCACATCCCCTATCACACTCATCACCGAGTCCACATCATCTCTCACACTCATCACTGAGTCCACATCATCTCTCAAACTCATCACTGAGCCCACATCATCTCTCACACTCATCAACGAGTCCACATCATCTGTCACACTCATCACCGAGTCCACATCATCTGTCACACTCATCACTGAGTCCACATCATCTCTCACACTCATCACTGAGTCCACATCATCTGTCACACTCATCATTGAGTCCAGATCATCTCTCACACTCATCACCAAGTCCACATCATCTACCACACTCATCACTGACTCCACATCATGTCACGCTCATCACCGAGTCCACATCCCCTATCACACTCATCACTGAGTCCCCATCATCTCTCACACTCATGACTGTGTCCACATCATCTGTCACACTCATCACCGAGTCCACATCATCTGTCACACTCATCACCGAGTCCACATCATCTATCACACTCATCACTGAGTCCATATCATGTCACGCTCATCACCGAGTCCACATGATCTGTCACACTAATCACCGAGTCCACATCCCCTATCACACTCATCACCGAGTCCACATCATCTCTCACACTCATCACTGAGTCCACATCATCTCTCAAACTCATCACTGAGCCCACATCATCTCTCACACTCATCAACGAGTCCACATCATCTGTCACACTCATCACCGAGTCCACATCATCTGTCACACTCATCACCGAGTCCACATCATCTGTCACGCTCATGACTGAGTCCACATCATCAGTCACACTCATCACCGAGTCCACATCCCCTCTCACACTCATCACTGAGTCCACATCATCTGTCACACTCATCACCGAGTCCACATCATCTGTCAAGCTCATCACTGAGTCCACATCATCTGTCAAACTCATCACCGAGTCCACATCATCTCTCACACTCATCACCGAGTCCACATCATCTGTCACACTCATCACCGAGTCCACATCATCTGTCAAGCTCATCACTGAGTCCACATCATCTGTCACACTCATCACCGAGTCCACATCCCCTCTCACACTCATCACTGAGTCCACATCATCTGTCACACTCATCACCGAGTCCACATCATCTGTCAAGCTCATCACTGAGTCCACATCATCTGTCAAACTCATCACTGAGTCCACATCATCTCTCACACTCATGACTGTGTCCACATCATCTGTCACACTCATCACCGAGTCCACATCATCTGTCACACTCATCACCGAGTCCACATCATCTATCACACTCATCACTGAGTCCACATCATGTCAAGCTCATCACCGAGTCCACATGATCTGTCACACTAATCACCGAGTCCACATCCCCTATCACACTCATCACCGAGTCCACATCATCTCTCACACTCATCACTGAGTCCACATCATCTCTCAAACTCATCACTGAGCCCACATCATCTCTCACACTCATCAACGAGTCCACATCATCTGTCACACTCATCACCGAGTCCACATCATCTGTCACACTCATCACCGAGTCCACATCATCTGTCACGCTCATGACTGAGTCCACATCATCAGTCACACTCATCACCGAGTCCACATCCCCTCTCACACTCATCACTGAGTCCACATCATCTGTCACACTCATCACCGAGTCCACATCATCTGTCAAGCTCATCACTGAGTCCACATCATCTGTCAAACTCATCACCGAGTCCACATCATCTCTCACACTCATCACCGAGTCCACATCATCTGTCACACTCATCACCGAGTCCACATCATCTGTCAAGCTCATCACTGAGTCCACATCATCTGTCACACTCATCACCGAGTCCACATCCCCTCTCACACTCATCACTGAGTCCACATCATCTGTCACACTCATCACCGAGTCCACATCATCTGTCAAGCTCATCACTGAGTCCACATCATCTGTCAAACTCATCACTGAGTCCACATCATCTCTCACACTCATGACTGTGTCCACATCATCTGTCACACTCATCACCGAGTCCACATCATCTGTCACACTCATCACCGAGTCCACATCATCTATCACACTCATCACTGAGTCCACATCATGTCAAGCTCATCACCGAGTCCACATCATCTGTCACACTAATCACCGAGTCCACATCCCCTATCACACTCATCGCCGAGTCCACATCATCTGTCACGCTCATCACTGAGTCCACATCATCTGTCACGCTCATCACTGAGTCCACATCATCTCTCACACTCATCACCGAGTCCACATCAACTCTCACACTCATCATCAAGTCCACATCATCTATCACACTCATCACTGAGTCCACATCATGTCACGCTCATCACCGAATCCACATCCCCTATCACACTCATCACTGAGTCCACATCTCTCACACTCATCACTGAGTCCACATCCCCTATCACACTCATCACTGAGTCCACATCATCTCTCACACTCATGACTGAGACCACATCATCTGTCACACTCATCACCGTATCCACATCATCAGTCACGCTCATCACTGAGTCCACATCATCTCTCACACTCATCACTGAGTCCACATCATCTGTCACACTCATCATTGAGTCCAGATCATCTCTCACACTCATCACCAAGTCCACATCATCTACCACACTCATCACTGACTCCACATCATGTCACGCTCATCACCGAGTCCACATCCCCTATCACACTCATCACTGAGTCCCCATCATCTCTCACACTCATGACTGTGTCCACATCATCTCTCACACTCATGACTGAGACCACATCATCTGTCACACTCATCACCGAGTCCACATCATCTGTCACACTCATCACCGAGTCCACATCATCTATCACACTCATCACTGAGTCCACATCATGTCACGCTCATCACCGAGTCCACATGATCTGTCACACTAATCACCGAGTCCACATCCCCTATCACACTCATCACCGTGTCCACATCATCTCTCACACTCATCACTGAGTCCACATCATCTCTCAAACTCATCACTGAGCCCACATCATCTCTCACACTCATCAACGAGTCCACATCATCTGTCACACTCATCACCGAGTCCACATCATCTGTCACACTCATCACCGAGTCCACATCATCTGTCACGCTCATGACTGAGTCCACATCATCAGTCACACTCATCACCGAGTCCACATCCCCTCTCACACTCATCACTGAGTCCACATCATCTGTCACACTCATCACCGAGTCCACATCATCTTTCAAGCTCATCACTGAGTCCACATCATCTGTCAAACTCATCACCGAGTCCACATCATCTCTCACACTCATCACCGAGTCCACATCATCTGTCACACTCATCACCGAGTCCACATCATCTGTCAAGCTCATCACTGAGTCCACATCATCTGTCACACTCATCACCGAGTCCACATCCCCTCTCACACTCATCACTGAGTCCACATCATCTGTCACACTCATCACCGAGTCCACATCATCTGTCAAGCTCATCACTGAGTCCACATCATCTGTCAAACTCATCACTGAGTCCATATCATCTCTCACACTCATGACTGTGTCCACATCATCTGTCACACTCATCACCGAGTCCACATCATCTGTCACACTCATCACCGAGTCCACATCATCTATCACACTCATCACTGAGTCCACATCATGTCAAGCTCATCACCGAGTCCACATCATCTGTCACACTAATCACCGAGTCCACATCCCCTATCACACTCATCACCGAGTCCACATCATCTCTCACACTCATCACTGAGTGCACATCATCTCTCACACTCATCGCTGAGTCCACATCATCTCTCACACTCATCACCGATTCCACATCATCTGTCACACTCATCACTGAGTCCACATCATGTCACGCTCATCACCGAGTCCACATCATCTGTCACACTAATCACCGAGTCCACATCCCCTATCACACTCATCACCGAGTCCCCATCATCTCTCACACTCATGACTGTGTCCACATCATCTGTCACACTCATCACCGAGTCCACATCATCTGTCACACTCATCACCGAGTCCACATCATCTATCACACTCATCACTGAGTCCATATCATGTCACGCTCATCACCGAGTCCACATCATCTGTCACAATAATCACCGAGTCCACATCCCCTATCACACTCATCACCGAGTCCACATCATCTCTCACACTCATCACTGAGTCAACATCATCTCTCACACTCATCGCTGAGTCCACATCATCTCTCACACTTATCACCGAGTCCAAATCATCTGTCACACTCATCACCGAGTCCACATCATCTGTCACACTCATCACCGAGTCCACATCATCTGTCACGCTCATCACTGAGTCCACATCATCTGTCACACTCATCACCGAGTCCACATCCCCTCTCACACTCATCACTGAGTCCACATCATCTGTCACACTCATCACCGAGTCCACATCATCTGTCAAGCTCATCACTGAGTCCACATCATCTGTCAAACTCATCACTGAGTCCACATCATCTCTCACACTCATCACTGAGTCCACATCATCTGTCACGCTCATCACCGAGTCCACATCATCTGTCACACTCATCACCGAGTCCACATCATCTGTCACACTCATCACCGAGTCCACATCATCTGTCACGCTCATCACTGAGTCCACATCATCTGTCACACTCATCATTGAGTCCAGATCATCTCTCACACTCATCACCAAGTCCACATCATCTACCACACTCATCACTGACTCCACATCATGTCACGCTCATCACCGAGTCCACATCCCCTATCACACTCATCACTGAGTCCACATCATCTCTCACACTCATCACCAAGTCCACATCATCTACCACACTCATCACTGACTCCACATCATGTCACGCTCATCACCGAGTCCACATCATCTGTCACACTCATCACCGAGTCCACGTCATCTGTCACGCTCATCACTGAGTCCACATCATCTGTCACACTCATCACCGAGTCCACATACCCTCTCACACTCATCACTGAGTCCACATCATCTGTCACACTCATCACCGAGTCCACATCCCCTCTCACACTCATCGCCGAGTCCACATCATCTGTCACGCTCATCACTGAGTCCACATCATCTGTCACGCTCATCACTGAGTCCACATCATCTCTCACACTCATCACCGAGTCCACATCAACTCTCACACTCATCATCAAGTCCACATCATCTATCACACTCATCACTGAGTCCACATCATGTCACGCTCATCACCGAATCCACATCCCCTATCACACTCATCACTGAGTCCACATCTCTCACACTCATCACTGAGTCCACATCCCCTATCACACTCATCACTGAGTCCACATCATCTCTCACACTCATGACTGAGACCACATCATCTGTCACACTCATCACCGTATCCACATCATCAGTCACGCTCATCACTGAGTCCACATCATCTCTCACACTCATCACTGAGTCCACATCATCTGTCACACTCATCATTGAGTCCAGATCATCTCTCACACTCATCACCAAGTCCACATCATCTACCACACTCATCACTGACTCCACATCATGTCACGCTCATCACCGAGTCCACATCCCCTATCACACTCATCACTGAGTCCCCATCATCTCTCACACTCATGACTGTGTCCACATCATCTGTCACACTCATCACCGAGTCCACATCATCTGTCACACTCATCACCGAGTCCACATCATCTATCACACTCATCACTGAGTCCACATCATGTCACGCTCATCACCGAGTCCACATGATCTGTCACACTAATCACCGAGTCCACATCCCCTATCACACTCATCACCGAGTCCACATCATCTCTCACACTCATCACTGAGTCCACATCATCTCTCAAACTCATATCTGAGCCCACATCATCTCTCACACTCATCAACGAGTCCACATCATCTGTCACACTCATCACCGAGTCCACATCATCTGTCACACTCATCACCGAGTCCACATCATCTGTCACGCTCATGACTGAGTCCACATCATCAGTCACACTCATCACCGAGTCCACATCATCTCTCACACTCATCACCGAGTCCACATCATCTGTCACACTCATCACCGAGTCCACATCATCTGTCAAGCTCATCACTGAGTCCACATCATCTGTCACACTCATCACCGAGTCCACATCCCCTCTCACACTCATCACTGAGTCCACATCATCTGTCACACTCATCACCGAGTCCACATCATCTGTCAAGCTCATCACTGAGTCCACATCATCTGTCAAACTCATCACTGAGTCCACATCATCTCTCACACTCATGACTGTGTCCACATCATCTGTCACACTCATCACCGAGTCCACATCATCTGTCACACTCATCACCGAGTCCACATCATCTATCACACTCATCACTGAGTCCACATCATGTCAAGCTCATCACCGAGTCCACATGATCTGTCACACTAATCACCGAGTCCACATCCCCTATCACACTCATCACCGAGTCCACATCATCTCTCACACTCATCACTGAGTCCACATCATCTCTCAAACTCATCACTGAGCCCACATCATCTCTCACACTCATCAACGAGTCCACATCATCTGTCACACTCATCACCGAGTCCACATCATCTGTCACACTCATCACCGAGTCCACATCATCTGTCACGCTCATGACTGAGTCCACATCATCAGTCACACTCATCACCGAGTCCACATCCCCTCTCACACTCATCACTGAGTCCACATCATCTGTCACACTCATCACCGAGTCCACATCATCTGTCAAGCTCATCACTGAGTCCACATCATCTGTCAAACTCATCACCGAGTCCACATCATCTGTCACACTCATCACCGAGTCCACATCATCTGTCACACTCATCACCGAGTCCACATCATCTGTCAAGCTCATCACTGAGTCCACATCATCTGTCACACTCATCACCGAGTCCACATCCCCTCTCACACTCATCACTGAGTCCACATCATCTGTCACACTCATCACCGAGTCCACATCATCTGTCAAGCTCATCACTGAGTCCACATCATCTGTCAAACTCATCACTGAGTCCACATCATCTCTCACACTCATGACTGTGTCCACATCATCTGTCACACTCATCACCGAGACCACATCATCTGTCACACTCATCACCGAGTCCACATCATCTATCACACTCATCACTGAGTCCACATCATGTCAAGCTCATCACCGAGTCCACATCATCTGTCACACTAATCACCGAGTCCACATCCCCTATCACACTCATCGCCGAGTCCACATCATCTGTCACGCTCATCACTGAGTCCACATCATCTGTCACGCTCATCACTGAGTCCACATCATCTCTCACACTCATCACCGAGTCCACATCAATTCTCACACTCATCATCAAGTCCACATCATCTATCACACTCATCACTGAGTCCACATCATGTCACGCTCATCACCGAATCCACATCCCCTATCACACTCATCACTGAGTCCACATCTCTCACACTCATCACTGAGTCCACATCCCCTATCACACTCATCACTGAGTCCACATCATCTCTCACACTCATGACTGAGACCACATCATCTGTCACACTCATCACCGTATCCACATCATCAGTCACGCTCATCACTGAGTCCACATCATCTCTCACACTCATCACTGAGTCCACATCATCTGTCACACTCATCATTGAGTCCAGATCATCTCTCACACTCATCACCAAGTCCACATCATCTACCACACTCATCACTGACTCCACATCATGTCACGCTCATCACCGAGTCCACATCCCCTATCACACTCATCACTGAGTCCCCATCATCTCTCACACTCATGACTGTGTCCACATCATCTGTCACACTCATCACCGAGTCCACATCATCTGTCACACTCATCACCGAGTCCACATCATCTATCACACTCATCACTGAGTCCACATCATGTCACGCTCATCACCGAGTCCACATGATCTGTCACACTAATCACCGAGTCCACATCCCCTATCACACTCATCACCGAGTCCACATCATCTCTCACACTCATCACTGAGTCCACATCATCTCTCAAACTCATCACTGAGCCCACATCATCTCTCACACTCATCAACGAGTCCACATCATCTGTCACACTCATCACCGAGTCCACATCATCTGTCACACTCATCACCGAGTCCACATCATCTGTCACGCTCATGACTGAGTCCACATCATCAGTCACACTCATCACCGAGTCCACATCCCCTCTCACACTCATCACTGAGTCCACATCATCTGTCACACTCATCACCGAGTCCACATCATCTGTCAAGCTCATCACTGAGTCCACATCATCTGTCAAACTCATCACCGAGTCCACATCATCTCTCACACTCATCACCGAGTCCACATCATCTGTCACACTCATCACCGAGTCCACATCATCTGTCAAGCTCATCACTGAGTCCACATCATCTGTCACACTCATCACCGAGTCCACATCCCCTCTCACACTCATCACTGAGTCCACATCATCTGTCACACTCATCACCGAGTCCACATCATCTGTCAAGCTCATCACTGAGTCCACATCATCTGTCAAACTCATCACTGAGTCCACATCATCTCTCACACTCATGACTGTGTCCACATCATCTGTCACACTCATCACCGAGTCCACATCATCTGTCACACTCATCACCGAGTCCACATCATCTATCACACTCATCACTGAGTCCACATCATGTCAAGCTCATCACCGAGTCCACATCATCTGTCACACTAATCACCGAGTCCACATCCCCTATCACACTCATCACCGAGTCCACATCATCTCTCACACTCATCACTGAGTGCACATCATCTCTCACACTCATCGCTGAGTCCACATCATCTCTCACACTCATCACCGATTCCACATCATCTGTCACACTCATCACTGAGTCCACATCATGTCACGCTCATCACCGAGTCCACATCATCTGTCACACTAATCACCGAGTCCACATCCCCTATCACACTCATCACCGAGTCCCCATCATCTCTCACACTCATGACTGTGTCCACATCATCTGTCACACTCATCACCGAGTCCACATCATCTGTCACACTCATCACCGAGTCCACATCATCTATCACACTCATCACTGAGTCCATATCATGTCACGCTCATCACCGAGTCCACATCATCTGTCACAATAATCACCGAGTCCACATCCCCTATCACACTCATCACCGAGTCCACATCATCTCTCACACTCATCACTGAGTCAACATCATCTCTCACACTCATCGCTGAGTCCACATCATCTCTCACACTCATCACTGAGTCCACATCATCTGTCACGCTCATCACCGAGTCCACATCATCTGTCACACTCATCACCGAGTCCACATCATCTGTCACACTCATCACCGAGTCCACATCATCTGTCACGCTCATCACTGAGTCCACATCATCTGTCACACTCATCATTGAGTCCAGATCATCTCTCACACTCATCACCAAGTCCACATAATCTACCACACTCATCACTGACTCCACATCATGTCACGCTCATCACCGAGTCCACATCCCCTATCACACTCATCACTGAGTCCCCATCATCTCTCACACTCATGACTGTGTCCACATCATCTGTCAAACTCATCACCGAGTCCACATCATCTGTCACACTCATCACCGAGTCCACATCATCTATCACACTCATCAATGAGTCCATATCATGTCACGCTCATCACCGAGTCCACATCATCTGTCACACTAATCACCGAGTCCACATCCCCTATCACACTCATCACCGAGTCCACATCATCTCTCACACTCATCACTGAGTCCACATCATCTCTCACACTCATCGCTGAGTCCACATCATCTCTCACACTCATCACCGAGTCCACATCATCTGTCACACTCATCACCGAGTCCACATCATCTGTCACACTCATCACCGAGTCCCCATCATCTGTCACGCTCATCACTGAGTCCACATCATCTGTCACACTCATCACCGAGTCCACATCATCTGTCACACTCATCACTGAGTCCACATCATCTGTCACACTCATCACCGAGTCCACATCATCTGTCAAGCTCATCACTGAGTCCACATCATCTGTCAAACTCATCACTGAGTCCACATCATCTCTCACACTCATCACTGAGTCCACATCATCTCTCACACTCATCGCTGAGTCCACATCATCTCTCACACTCATCACCGAGTCCACATCATCTGTCACACTCATCACCGAGTCCACATCATCTGTCACACTCATCACCGAGTCCACATCATCTGTCACGCTCATCACTGAGTCCACATCATCTGTCACACTCATCACCGAGTCCACATCCCCTCTCACACTCATCACTGAGTCCACATCATCTGTCACACTCATCACCGAGTCCACATCATCTGTCAAGCTCATCACTGAGTCCACATCATCTGTCAAACTCATCACTGAGTCCACATCATCTCTCACACTCATCACTGAGTCCACATCATTTGTCACGCTCATCACCGAGTCCACATCATCTGTCACACTCATCACTGAGTCCACATCATCTGTCACACTCATCACCGAGTCCACATCATCTGTCACGCTCATCACTGAGTCCACATCATCTGTCACACTCATCACCGAGTCCACATCCCCTCTCACACTCATCACTGAGTCCACATCATCTGTCACACTCATCACCGAGTCCACATCATCTGTCACGCTCATCACTGAGTCCACATCATCTGTCACACTCATCATTGAGTCCACATCATCTCTCACACTCATCACCAAGTCCACATCATCTACCACACTCATCACTGACTCCACATCATCTCTCACACTCATGACTGTGTCCACATCATCTGTCACACTCATCACCGAGTCCGCATCATCTGTCACACTCATCACCGAGTCCACATCATCTATCACACTCATCACTGAGTCCACATCATGTCAAGCTCATCACCGAGTCCACATCATCTGTCACACTAATCACCGAGTCCACATCCCCTATCACACTCATCACCGAGTCCACATCATCTCTCACACTCATCACTGAGTGCACATCATCTCTCACACTCATCGCTGAGTCCACATCATCTCTCACACTCATCACCGATTCCACATCATCTGTCACACTCATCACCGAGTCCACATCATCTATCACACTCATCACTGAGTCCACATCATGTCACGCTCATCACCGAGTCCACATCATCTGTCACACTAATCACCGAGTCCACATCCCCTATCACTCTCATCACCGAGTCCCCATCATCTCTCACACTCATGACTGTGTCCACATCATCTGTCACACTCATCACCGAGTCCACATCATCTGTCACACTCATCACCGAGTCCACATCATCTATCACACTCATCACTGAGTCCATATCATGTCACGCTCATCACCGAGTCCACATCATCTGTCACACTAATCACCGAGTCCACATCCCCTATCACACTCATCACCGAGTCCACATCATCTCTCACACTCATCACTGAGTCCACATCATCTCTCACACTCATCGCTGAGTCCACATCATCTCTCACACTCATCACCGAGTCCACATCATCTGTCACACTCATCACCGAGTCCACATCATCTGTCACACTCATCACCGAGTCCCCATCATCTGTCACGCTCATCACTGAGTCCACATCATCTGTCACACTCATCACCGAGTCCACATCCCCTCTCACACTCATCACTGAGTCCACATCATCTGTCACACTCATCACCGAGTCCACATCATCTGTCAAGCTCATCACTGAGTCCACATCATCTGTCAAACTCATCACTGAGTCCACATCATCTCTCACACTCATCACTGAGTCCACATCATCTCTCACACTCATCGCTGAGTCCACATCATCTCTCACACTCATCACCGAGTCCACATCATCTGTCACACTCATCACCGAGTCCACATCATCTGTCACACTCATCACCGAGTCCACATCATCTGTCACGCTCATCACTGAGTCCACATCATCTGTCACACTCATCACCGAGTCCACATCCCCTCTCACACTCATCACTGAGTCCACATCATCTGTCACACTCATCACCGAGTCCACATCATCTGTCAAGCTCATCACTGAGTCCACATCATCTGTCAAACTCATCACTGAGTCCACATCATCTCTCACACTCATCACCGAGTCCACATCATCTGTCACACTCATCACCGAGTCCACATCATCTGTCACACTCATCACCGAGTCCACATCATCTGTCACGCTCATCACTGAGTCCACATCATCTGTCACACTCATCATTGAGTCCAGATCATCTCTCACACTCATCACCAAGTCCACATCATCTACCACACTCATCACTGACTCCACATCATGTCACGCTCATCACCGAGTCCACATCCCCTATCACACTCATCACTGAGTCCCCATCATCTCTCACACTCATGACTGTGTCCACATCATCTGTCACACTCATCACCGAGTCCACATCATCTGTCACACTCATCACCGAGTCCACATCATCTATCACACTCATCAATGAGTCCATATCATGTCACGCTCATCACCGAGTCCACATCATCTGTCACACTAATCACCGAGTCCACATCCCCTATCACACTCATCACCGAGTCCACATCATCTCTCACACTCATCACTGAGTCCACATCATCTCTCACACTCATCGCTGAGTCCACATCATCTCTCACACTCATCACCGAGTCCACATCATCTGTCACACTCATCACCGAGTCCACATCATCTGTCACACTCATCACCGAGTCCCCATCATCTGTCACGCTCATCACTGAGTCCACATCATCTGTCACACTCATCACCGAGTCCACATCCCCTCTCACACTCATCACTGAGTCCACATCATCTGTCACACTCATCACCGAGTCCACATCATCTGTCAAGCTCATCACTGAGTCCACATCATCTGTCAAACTCATCACTGAGTCCACATCATCTCTCACACTCATCACTGAGTCCACATCATCTCTCACACTCATCGCTGAGTCCACATCATCTCTCACACTCATCACCGAGTCCACATCATCTGTCACACTCATCACCGAGTCCACATCATCTGTCACGCTCATCACTGAGTCCACATCATCTGTCACACTCATCATTGAGTCCAGATCATCTCTCACACTCATCACCAAGTCCACATAATCTACCACACTCATCACTGACTCCACATCATGTCACGCTCATCACCGAGTCCACATCCCCTATCACACTCATCACTGAGTCCCCATCATCTCTCACACTCATGACTGTGTCCACATCATCTGTCAAACTCATCACCGAGTCCACATCATCTGTCACACTCATCACCGAGTCCACATCATCTATCACACTCATCAATGAGTCCATATCATGTCACGCTCATCACCGAGTCCACATCATCTGTCACACTAATCACCGAGTCCACATCCCCTATCACACTCATCACCGAGTCCACATCATCTCTCACACTCATCACTGAGTCCACATCATCTCTCACACTCATCGCTGAGTCCACATCATCTCTCACACTCATCACCGAGTCCACATCATCTGTCACACTCATCACCGAGTCCACATCATCTGTCACACTCATCACCGAGTCCCCATCATCTGTCACGCTCATCACTGAGTCCACATCATCTGTCACACTCATCACCGAGTCCACATCATCTGTCACACTCATCACTGAGTCCACATCATCTGTCACACTCATCACCGAGTCCACATCATCTGTCAAGCTCATCACTGAGTCCACATCATCTGTCAAACTCATCACTGAGTCCACATCATCTCTCACACTCATCACTGAGTCCACATCATCTCTCACACTCATCGCTGAGTCCACATCATCTCTCACACTCATCACCGAGTCCACATCATCTGTCACACTCATCACCGAGTCCACATCATCTGTCACACTCATCACCGAGTCCACATCATCTGTCACGCTCATCACTGAGTCCACATCATCTGTCACACTCATCACCGAGTCCACATCCCCTCTCACACTCATCACTGAGTCCACATCATCTGTCACACTCATCACCGAGTCCACATCATCTGTCAAGCTCATCACTGAGTCCACATCATCTGTCAAACTCATCACTGAGTCCACATCATCTCTCACACTCATCACTGAGTCCACATCATTTGTCACGCTCATCACCGAGTCCACATCATCTGTCACACTCATCACTGAGTCCACATCATCTGTCACACTCATCACCGAGTCCACATCATCTGTCACGCTCATCACTGAGTCCACATCATCTGTCACACTCATCACCGAGTCCACATCCCCTCTCACACTCATCACTGAGTCCACATCATCTGTCACACTCATCACCGAGTCCACATCATCTGTCACGCTCATCACTGAGTCCACATCATCTGTCACACTCATCATTGAGTCCACATCATCTCTCACACTCATCACCAAGTCCACATCATCTACCACACTCATCACTGACTCCACATCATCTCTCACACTCATGACTGTGTCCACATCATCTGTCACACTCATCACCGAGTCCGCATCATCTGTCACACTCATCACCGAGTCCACATCATCTATCACACTCATCACTGAGTCCACATCATGTCAAGCTCATCACCGAGTCCACATCATCTGTCACACTAATCACCGAGTCCACATCCCCTATCACACTCATCACCGAGTCCACATCATCTCTCACACTCATCACTGAGTGCACATCATCTCTCACACTCATCGCTGAGTCCACATCATCTCTCACACTCATCACCGATTCCACATCATCTGTCACACTCATCACCGAGTCCACATCATCTATCACACTCATCACTGAGTCCACATCATGTCACGCTCATCACCGAGTCCACATCATCTGTCACACTAATCACCGAGTCCACATCCCCTATCACTCTCATCACCGAGTCCCCATCATCTCTCACACTCATGACTGTGTCCACATCATCTGTCACACTCATCACCGAGTCCACATCATCTGTCACACTCATCACCGAGTCCACATCATCTATCACACTCATCACTGAGTCCATATCATGTCACGCTCATCACCGAGTCCACATCATCTGTCACACTAATCACCGAGTCCACATCCCCTATCACACTCATCACCGAGTCCACATCATCTCTCACACTCATCACTGAGTCCACATCATCTCTCACACTCATCGCTGAGTCCACATCATCTCTCACACTCATCACCGAGTCCACATCATCTGTCACACTCATCACCGAGTCCACATCATCTGTCACACTCATCACCGAGTCCCCATCATCTGTCACGCTCATCACTGAGTCCACATCATCTGTCACACTCATCACCGAGTCCACATCCCCTCTCACACTCATCACTGAGTCCACATCATCTGTCACACTCATCACCGAGTCCACATCATCTGTCAAGCTCATCACTGAGTCCACATCATCTGTCAAACTCATCACTGAGTCCACATCATCTCTCACACTCATCACTGAGTCCACATCATCTCTCACACTCATCGCTGAGTCCACATCATCTCTCACACTCATCACCGAGTCCACATCATCTGTCACACTCATCACCGAGTCCACATCATCTGTCACACTCATCACCGAGTCCACATCATCTGTCACGCTCATCACTGAGTCCACATCATCTGTCACACTCATCACCGAGTCCACATCCCCTCTCACACTCATCACTGAGTCCACATCATCTGTCACACTCATCACCGAGTCCACATCATCTGTCAAGCTCATCACTGAGTCCACATCATCTGTCAAACTCATCACTGAGTCCACATCATCTCTCACACTCATCACCGAGTCCACATCATCTGTCACACTCATCACCGAGTCCACATCATCTGTCACACTCATCACCGAGTCCACATCATCTGTCACGCTCATCACTGAGTCCACATCATCTGTCACACTCATCATTGAGTCCAGATCATCTCTCACACTCATCACCAAGTCCACATCATCTACCACACTCATCACTGACTCCACATCATGTCACGCTCATCACCGAGTCCACATCCCCTATCACACTCATCACTGAGTCCCCATCATCTCTCACACTCATGACTGTGTCCACATCATCTGTCACACTCATCACCGAGTCCACATCATCTGTCACACTCATCACCGAGTCCACATCATCTATCACACTCATCAATGAGTCCATATCATGTCACGCTCATCACCGAGTCCACATCATCTGTCACACTAATCACCGAGTCCACATCCCCTATCACACTCATCACCGAGTCCACATCATCTCTCACACTCATCACTGAGTCCACATCATCTCTCACACTCATCGCTGAGTCCACATCATCTCTCACACTCATCACCGAGTCCACATCATCTGTCACACTCATCACCGAGTCCACATCATCTGTCACACTCATCACCGAGTCCCCATCATCTGTCACGCTCATCACTGAGTCCACATCATCTGTCACACTCATCACCGAGTCCACATCCCCTCTCACACTCATCACTGAGTCCACATCATCTGTCACACTCATCACCGAGTCCACATCATCTGTCAAGCTCATCACTGAGTCCACATCATCTGTCAAACTCATCACTGAGTCCACATCATCTCTCACACTCATCACTGAGTCCACATCATCTCTCACACTCATCGCTGAGTCCACATCATCTCTCACACTCATCGCTGAGTCCACATCATCTCTCACACTCATCACCGAGTCCACATCATCTGTCACACTCATCACCGAGTCCACATCATCTGTCACACTCATCACCGAGTCCACATCATCTGTCACGCTCATCACTGAGTCCACATCATCTGTCACACTCATCATTGAGTCCAGATCATCTCTCACACTCATCACCAAGTCCACATCATCTACCACACTCATCACTGACTCCACATCATGTCACGCTCATCACCGAGTCCACATCCCCTATCACACTCATCACTGAGTCCCCATCATCTCTCACACTCATGACTGTGTCCACATCATCTGTCACACTCATCACCGAGTCCACATCATCTGTCACACTCATCACCGAGTCCACATCATCTATCACACTCATCAATGAGTCCATATCATGTCACGCTCATCACCGAGTCCATATCATCTGTCACACTAATCACCGAGTCCACATCCCCTATCACACTCATCACCGAGTCCACATCATCTCTCACACTCATCACTGAGTCCACATCATCTCTCACACTCATCGCTGAGTCCACATCATCTCTCACACTCATCACCGAGTCCACATCATCTGTCACACTCATCACCGAGTCCACATCATCTGTCACACTCATCACCGAGTCCCCATCATCTGTCACGCTCATCACTGAGTCCACATCATCTGTCACACTCATCACCGAGTCCACATCCCCTCTCACACTCATCACTGAGTCCACATCATCTGTCACACTCATCACCGAGTCCACATCATCTGTCAAGCTCATCACTGAGTCCACATCATCTGTCAAACTCATCACTGAGTCCACATCATCTCTCACACTCATCACTGAGTCCACATCATCTCTCACACTCATCGCTGAGTCCACATCATCTCTCACACTCATCACCGAGTCCACATCATCTGTCACACTCATCACCGAGTCCACATCATCTGTCACACTCATCACCGAGTCCATATCATCTGTCACGCTCATCACTGAGTCCACATCATCTGTCACACTCATCACCGAGTCCACATCCCCTCTCACACTCATCACTGAGTCCACATCATCTGTCACACTCATCACCGAGTCCACATCATCTGTCAAGCTCATCACTGAGTCCACATCATCTGTCAAACTCATCACTGAGTCCACATCATCTCTCACACTCATCACTGAGTCCACATCATTTGTCACGCTCATCACCGAGTCCACATCATCTGTCACACTCATCACTGAGTCCACATCATCTGTCACACTCATCACCGAGTCCACATCATCTGTCACGCTCATCACTGAGTCCACATCATCTGTCACACTCATCACCGAGTCCACATCCCCTCTCACACTCATCACTGAGTCCACATCATCTGTCACACTCATCACCGAGTCCACATCATCTGTCACGCTCATCACTGAGTCCACATCATCTGTCACACTCATCATTGAGTCCACATCATCTCTCACACTCATCACTGAGTGCACATCATCTCTCACACTCATCGCTGAGTCCACATCATCTCTCACACTCATCACCGATTCCACATCATCTGTCACAGTCATCACTGAGTCCACATCATGTCACGCTCATCACCGAGTCCACATCATCTGTCACACTAATCACCGAGTCCACATCCCCTATCACACTCATCACCGAGTCCCCATCATCTCTCACACTCATGACTGTGTCCACATCATCTGTCACACTCATCACCGAGTCCACATCATCTGTCACACTCATCACCGAGTCCACATCATCTATCACACTCATCACTGAGTCCATATCATGTCACGCTCATCACCGAGTCCACATCATCTGTCACAATAATCACCGAGTCCACATCCCCTATCACACTCATCACCGAGTCCACATCATCTCTCACACTCATCACTGAGTCAACATCATCTCTCACACTCATCGCTGAGTCCACATCATCTCTCACACTTATCACCGAGTCCAAATCATCTGTCACACTCATCACCGAGTCCACATCATCTGTCACACTCATCACCGAGTCCACATCATCTGTCACGCTCATCACTGAGTCCACATCATCTGTCACACTCATCACCGAGTCCACATCCCCTCTCACACTCATCACTGAGTCCACATCATCTGTCACACTCATCACCGAGTCCACATCATCTGTCAAGCTCATCACTGAGTCCACATCATCTGTCAAACTCATCACTGAGTCCACATCATCTCTCACACTCATCACTGAGTCCACATCATCTGTCACGCTCATCACCGAGTCCACATCATCTGTCACACTCATCACCGAGTCCACATCATCTGTCACACTCATCACCGAGTCCACATCATCTGTCACGCTCATCACTGAGTCCACATCATCTGTCACACTCATCATTGAGTCCAGATCATCTCTCACACTCATCACCAAGTCCACATAATCTACCACACTCATCACTGACTCCACATCATGTCACGCTCATCACCGAGTCCACATCCCCTATCACACTCATCACTGAGTCCCCATCATCTCTCACACTCATGACTGTGTCCACATCATCTGTCACACTCATCACCGAGTCCACATCATCTGTCACACTCATCACCGAGTCCACATCATCTATCACACTCATCAATGAGTCCATATCATGTCACGCTCATCACCGAGTCCACATCATCTGTCACACTAATCACCGAGTCCACATCCCCTATCACACTCATCACCGAGTCCACATCATCTCTCACACTCATCACTGAGTCCACATCATCTCTCACACTCATCGCTGAGTCCACATCATCTCTCACACTCATCACCGAGTCCACATCATCTGTCACACTCATCACCGAGTCCACATCATCTGTCACACTCATCACCGAGTCCCCATCATCTGTCACGCTCATCACTGAGTCCACATCATCTGTCACACTCATCACCGAGTCCACATCCCCTCTCACACTCATCACCGAGTCCACATCATCTGTCACACTCATCACCGAGTCCACATCATCTGTCACGCTCATCACTGAGTCCACATCATCTGTCACACTCATCACCGAGTCCACATCCCCTCTCACACTCATCACTGAGTCCACATCATCTGTCACACTCATCACCGAGTCCACATCATCTGACAAGCTCATCACTGAGTCCACATCATCTGTCAAACTCATCACTGAGTCCACATCATCTCTCACACTCATCACTGAGTCCACATCATTTGTCACGCTCATCACCGAGTCCACATCATCTGTCACACTCATCACTGAGTCCACATCATCTGTCACACTCATCACCGAGTCCACATCATCTGACACGCTCATCACTGAGTCCACATCATCTGTCACACTCATCACCGAGTCCACATCCCCTCTCACACTCATCACTGAGTCCACATCATCTGTCACACTCATCACCGAGTCCACATCATCTGTCACGCTCATCACTGAGTCCACATCATCTGTCACACTCATCATTGAGTCCACATCATCTCTCACACTCATCACCAAGTCCACATCATCTACCACACTCATCACTGACTCCACATCATCTCTCACACTCATGACTGTGTCCACATCATCTGTCACACTCATCACCGAGTCCGCATCATCTGTCACACTCATCACCGAGTCCACATCATCTATCACACTCATCACTGAGTCCACATCATGTCAAGCTCATCACCGAGTCCACATCATCTGTCACACTAATCACCGAGTCCACATCCCCTATCACACTCATCACCGAGTCCACATCATCTCTCACACTCATCACTGAGTGCACATCATCTCTCACACTCATCGCTGAGTCCACATCATCTCTCACACTCATCACCGATTCCACATCATCTGTCACACTCATCACCGAGTCCACATCATCTATCACACTCATCACTGAGTCCACATCATGTCACGCTCATCACCGAGTCCACATCATCTGTCACACTAATCACCGAGTCCACATCCCCTATCACACTCATCACCGAGTCCCCATCATCTCTCACACTCATGACTGTGTCCACATCATCTGTCACACTCATCACCGAGTCCACATCATCTGTCACACTCATCACCGAGTCCACATCATCTATCACACTCATCACTGAGTCCATATCATGTCACGCTCATCACCGAGTCCACATCATCTGTCACACTAATCACCGAGTCCACATCCCCTATCACACTCATCACCGAGTCCACATCATCTCTCACACTCATCACTGAGTCCACATCATCTCTCACACTCATCGCTGAGTCCACATCATCTCTCACACTCATCACCGAGTCCACATCATCTGTCACACTCATCACCGAGTCCACATCATCTGTCACACTCATCACCGAGTCCCCATCATCTGTCACGCTCATCACTGAGTCCACATCATCTGTCACACTCATCACCGAGTCCACATCCCCTCTCACACTCATCACTGAGTCCACATCATCTGTCACACTCATCACCGAGTCCACATCATCTGTCAAGCTCATCACTGAATCCACATCATCTGTCAAACTCATCACTGAGTCCACATCATCTCTCACACTCATCACTGAGTCCACATCATCTCTCACACTCATCGCTGAGTCCACATCATCTCTCACACTCATCACCGAGTCCACATCATCTGTCACACTCATCACCGAGTCCACATCATCTGTCACACTCATCACCGAGTCCACATCATCTGTCACGCTCATCACTGAGTCCACATCATCTGTCACACTCATCACCGAGTCCACATCCCCTCTCACACTCATCACTGAGTCCACATCATCTGTCACACTCATCACCGAGTCCACATCATCTGTCAAGCTCATCACTGAGTCCACATCATCTGTCAAACTCATCACTGAGTCCACATCATCTCTCACACTCATCACCGAGTCCACATCATCTGTCACACTCATCACCGAGTCCACATCATCTGTCACACTCATCACCGAGTCCACATCATCTGTCACGCTCATCACTGAGTCCACATCATCTGTCACACTCATCATTGAGTCCAGATCATCTCTCACACTCATCACCAAGTCCACATCATCTACCACACTCATCACTGACTCCACATCATGTCACGCTCATCACCGAGTCCACATCCCCTATCACACTCATCACTGAGTCCCCATCATCTCTCACACTCATGACTGTGTCCACATCATCTGTCACACTCATCACCGAGTCCACATCATCTGTCACACTCATCACCGAGTCCACATCATCTATCACACTCATCAATGAGTCCATATCATGTCACGCTCATCACCGAGTCCACATCATCTGTCACACTAATCACCGAGTCCACATCCCCTATCACACTCATCACCGAGTCCACATCATCTCTCACACTCATCACTGAGTCCACATCATCTCTCACACTCATCGCTGAGTCCACATCATCTCTCACACTCATCACCGAGTCCACATCATCTGTCACACTCATCACCGAGTCCACATCATCTGTCACACTCATCACCGAGTCCCCATCATCTGTCACGCTCATCACTGAGTCCACATCATCTGTCACACTCATCACCGAGTCCACATCCCCTCTCACACTCATCACTGAGTCCACATCATCTGTCACACTCATCATCGAGTCCACATCATCTGTCAAGCTCATCACTGAGTCCACATCATCTGTCAAACTCATCACTGAGTCCACATCATCTCTCACACTCATCACTGAGTCCACATCATCTCTCACACTCATCGCTGAGTCCACATCATCTCTCACACTCATCGCTGAGTCCACATCATCTCTCACACTCATCACCGAGTCCACATCATCTGTCACACTCATCACCGAGTCCACATCATCTGTCACACTCATCACCGAGTCCACATCATCTGTCACGCTCATCACTGAGTCCACATCATCTGTCACACTCATCATTGAGTCCAGATCATCTCTCACACTCATCACCAAGTCCACATCATCTACCACACTCATCACTGACTCCACATCATGTCACGCTCATCACCGAGTCCACATCCCCTATCACACTCATCACTGAGTCCCCATCATCTCTCACACTCATGACTGTGTCCACATCATCTGTCACACTCATCACCGAGTCCACATCATCTGTCACACTCATCACCGAGTCCACATCATCTATCACACTCATCAATGAGTCCATATCATGTCACGCTCATCACCGAGTCCACATCATCTGTCACACTAATCACCGAGTCCACATCCCCTATCACACTCATCACCGAGTCCACATCATCTCTCACACTCATCACTGAGTCCACATCATCTCTCACACTCATCGCTGAGTCCACATCATCTCTCACACTCATCACCGAGTCCACATCATCTGTCACACTCATCACCGAGTCCACATCATCTGTCACACTCATCACCGAGTCCCCATCATCTGTCACGCTCATCACTGAGTCCACATCATCTGTCACACTCATCACCGAGTCCACATCCCCTCTCACACTCATCACTGAGTCCACATCATCTGTCACACTCATCACCGAGTCCACATCATCTGTCAAGCTCATCACTGAGTCCACATCATCTGTCAAACTCATCACTGAGTCCACATCATCTCTCACACTCATCACTGAGTCCACATCATCTCTCACACTCATCGCTGAGTCCACATCATCTCTCACACTCATCACCGAGTCCACATCATCTGTCACACTCATCACCGAGTCCACATCATCTGTCACACTCATCACCGAGTCCATATCATCTGTCACGCTCATCACTGAGTCCATATCATCTGTCACACTCATCACCGAGTCCACATCCCCTCTCACACTCATCACTGAGTCCACATCATCTGTCACACTCATCACCGAGTCCACATCATCTGTCAAGCTCATCACTGAGTCCACATCATCTGTCAAACTCATCACTGAGTCCACATCATCTCTCACACTCATCACTGAGTCCACATCATTTGTCACGCTCATCACCGAGTCCACACCATCTGTCACACTCATCACTGAGTCCACATCATCTGTCACACTCATCACCGAGTCCACATCATCTGTCACGCTCATCACTGAGTCCACATCATCTGTCACACTCATCACCGAGTCCACATCCCCTCTCACACTCATCACTGAGTCCACATCATCTGTCACACTCATCACCGAGTCCACATCATCTGTCACGCTCATCACTGAGTCCACATCATCTGTCACACTCATCATTGAGTCCACATCATCTCTCACACTCATCACCAAGTCCACATCATCTACCACACTCATCACTGACTCCACATCATCTCTCACACTCATGACTGTGTCCACATCATCTGTCACACTCATCACCGAGTCCACATCATCTGTCACACTCATCACCGAGTCCACATCATCTATCACACTCATCACTGAGTCCACATCATGTCAAGCTCATCACCGAGTCCACATCATCTGTCACACTAATCACCGAGTCCACATCCCCTATCACACTCATCACCGAGTCCACATCATCTCTCACACTCATCACTGAGTCCACATCATCTCTCACACTCATCACCGATTCCACATCATCTGTCACACTCATCACCGAGTCCACATCATCTATCACACTCATCACTGAGTCCACATCATGTCACGCTCATCACCGAGTCCACATCATCTGTCACACTAATCACCGAGTCCACATCCCCTATCACACTCATCACCGAGTCCCCATCATCTCTCACACTCATGACTGTGTCCACATCATCTGTCACACTCATCACCGAGTCCACATCATCTGTCACACTCATCACCGAGTCCACATCATCTATCACACTCATCACTGAGTCCATATCATGTCACGCTCATCACCGAGTCCACATCATCTGTCACACTAATCACCGAGTCCACATCCCCTATCACACTCATCACCGAGTCCACATCATCTCTCACACTCATCACTGAGTCCACATCATCTCTCACACTCATCGCTGAGTCCACATCATCTCTCACACTCATCACCGAGTCCACATCATCTGTCACACTCATCACCGAGTCCACATCATCTATCACACTCATCAATGAGTCCATATCATGTCACGCTCATCACCGAGTCCACATCATCTGTCACACTAATCACCGAGTCCACATCCCCTATCACACTCATCACCGAGTCCACATCATCTCTCACACTCATCACTGAGTCCACATCATCTCTCACACACATCGCTGAGTCCACATCATCTCTCACACTCATCACCGAGTCCACATCATCTGTCACACTCATCACCGAGTCCACATCATCTGTCACACTCATCACCGAGTCCCCATCATCTGTCACGCTCATCACTGAGTCCACATCATCTGTCACACTCATCACCGAGTCCACATCCCCTCTCACACTCATCACTGAGTCCACATCATCTGTCACACTCATCACCGAGTCCACATCATCTGTCAAGCTCATCACTGAGTCCACATCATCTGTCAAACTCATCACTGAGTCCATATCATCTCTCACACTCATCACTGAGTCCACATCATCTCTCACACTCATCGCTGAGTCCACATCATCTCTCACACTCATCACCGAGTCCACATCATCTGTCACACTCATCACCGAGTCCACATCATCTGTCACACTCATCACCGAGTCCACATCATCTGTCACGCTCATCACTGAGTCCACATCATCTGTCACACTCATCACCGAGTCCACATCCCCTCTCACACTCATCACTGAGTCCACATCATCTGTCACACTCATCACCGAGTCCACATCATCTGTCAAGCTCATCACTGAGTCCACATCATCTGTCAAACTCATCACTGAGTCCACATCATCTCTCACACTCATCACTGAGTCCACATCATTTGTCACGCTCATCACCGAGTCCACATCATTTGTCACACTCATCACTGAGTCCACATCATCTGTCACACTCATCACCGAGTCCACATCATCTGTCACGCTCATCACTGAGTCCACATCATCTGTCACACTCATCACCGAGTCCACATCCCCTCTCACACTCATCACTGAGTCCACATCATCTCTCACACTCATCACCGAGTCCACATCATCTGTCACGCTCATCACTGAGTCCACATCATCTGTCACACTCATCATTGAGTCCACATCATCTCTCACACTCATCACCAAGTCCACATCATCTACCACACTCATCACTGACTCCACATCATCTCTCACACTCATGACTGTGTCCACATCATCTGTCACACTCATCACCGAGTCCACATCATCTGTCACACTCATCACCGAGTCCACATCATCTATCACACTCATCACTGAGTCCACATCATGTCAAGCTCATCACCGAGTCCACATCATCTGTCACACTAATCACCGAGTCCACATCCCCTATCACACTCATCACCGAGTGCACATCATCTCTCACACTCATCACTGACTCCACATCATCTCTCACACTCATGACTGTGTCCACATCATCTGTCACACTCATCACCGAGTCCACATCATCTGTCAAACTCATCACTGAGTCCACATCATCTCTCAAACTCATCACCGAGTCCACATCATCTGTCACACTCATCACCGAGTCCACATCATCTGTCACACTCATCACCGAGTCCACATCATCTGTCACGCTCATCACTGAGTCCACATCATCTGTCACACTCATCATTGAGTCCAGATCATCTCTCACACTCATCACCAAGTCCACATCATCTACCACACTCATCACTGACTCCACATCATGTCACGCTCATCACCGAGTCCACATCCCCTATCACACTCATCACTGAGTCCCCATCATCTCTCACACTCATGACTGTGTCCACATCATCTGTCACACTCATCACCGAGTCCACATCATCTGTCACACTCATCACCGAGTCCACTTCATCTATCACACTCATCAATGAGTCCATATCATGTCACGCTCATCACCGAGTCCACATCATCTGTCACACTAATCACCGAGTCCACATCCCCTATCACACTCATCACCGGGTCCACATCATCTCTCACACTCATCACTGAGTCCACATCATCTCTCACACTCATCGCTGAGTCCACATCATCTCTCACACTCATCACCGAGTCCACATCATCTGTCACACTCATCACCGAGTCCACATCATCTGTCACACTCATCACCGAGTCCCCATCATCTGTCACGCTCATCACTGAGTCCACATCATCTGTCACACTCATCACCGAGTCCACATCCCCTCTCACACTCATCACTGAGTCCACATCATCTGTCACACTCATCACCGAGTCCACATCATCTGTCAAGCTCATCACTGAGTCCACATCATCTGTCAAACTCATCACTGAGTCCACATCATCTCTCACACTCATCACTGAGTCCACATCATCTCTCACACTCATCGCTGAGTCCACATCATCTCTCACACTCATCACCGAGTCCACATCATCTGTCACACTCATCACCGAGTCCACATCATCTGTCACACTCATCACCGAGTCCATATCATCTGTCACGCTCATCACTGAGTCCACATCATCTGTCACACTCATCACCGAGTCCACATCCCCTCTCACACTCATCACTGAGTCCACATCATCTGTCACACTCATCACCGAGTCCACATCATCTGTCAAGCTCATCACTGAGTCCACATCATCTGTCAAACTCATCACTGAGTCCACATCATCTCTCACACTCATCACTGAGTCCACATCATTTGTCACGCTCATCACCGAGTCCACATCATCTGTCACACTCATCACTGAGTCCACATCATCTGTCACACTCATCACCGAGTCCACATCATCTGTCACGCTCATCACTGAGTCCACATCATCTGTCACACTCATCACCGAGTCCACATCCCCTCTCACACTCATCACTGAGTCCACATCATCTGTCACACTCATCACCGAGTCCACATCATCTGTCACGCTCATCACTGAGTCCACATCATCTGTCACACTCATCATTGAGTCCACATCATCTCTCACACTCATCACCAAGTCCACATCATCTACCACACTCATCACTGACTCCACATCATCTCTCACACTCATGACTGTGTCCACATCATCTGTCACACTCATCACCGAGTCCACATCATCTGTCACACTCATCACCGAGTCTACATCATCTATCACACTCATCACTGAGTCCACATCATGTCAAGCTCATCACCGAGTCCACATCATCTGTCACACTAATCACCGAGTCCACATCCCCTATCACACTCATCACCGAGTCCACATCATCTCTCACACTCATCACTGAGTGCACATCATCTCTCACACTCATCGCTGAGTCCACATCATCTCTCACACTCATCACCGATTCCACATCATCTGTCACACTCATCACCGAGTCCACATCATCTATCACACTCATCACTGAGTCCACATCATGTCACGCTCATCACCGAGTCCACATCATCTGTCACACTAATCACCGAGTCCACATCCCCTATCACACTCATCACCGAGTCCCCATCATCTCTCACACTCATGACTGTGTCCACATCATCTGTCACACTCATCACCGAGTCCACATCATCTGTCACACTCATCACCGAGTCCACATCATCTATCACACTCATCACTGAGTCCATATCATGTCACGCTCATCACCGAGTCCACATCATCTGTCACACTAATCACCGAGTCCATATCCCCTATCACACTCATCACCGAGTCCACATCATCTCTCACACTCATCACTGAGTCCACATCATCTCTCACACTCATCGCTGAGTCCACATCATCTCTCACACTCATCACCGAGTCCACATCATCTGTCACACTCATCACCGAGTCCACATCATCTATCACACTCATCAATGAGTCCATATCATGTCACGCTCATCACCGAGTCCACATCATCTGTCACACTAATCACCGAGTCCACATCCCCTATCACACTCATCACCGAGTCCACATCATCTCTCACACTCATCACTGAGTCCACATCATCTCTCACACACATCGCTGAGTCCACATCATCTCTCACACTCATCACCGAGTCCACATCATCTGTCACACTCATCACCGAGTCCACATCATCTGTCACACTCATCACCGAGTCCCCATCATCTGTCACGCTCATCACTGAGTCCACATCATCTGTCACACTCATCACCGAGTCCACATCCCCTCTCACACTCATCACTGAGTCCACATCATCTGTCACACTCATCACCGAGTCCACATCATCTGTCAAGCTCATCACTGAGTCCACATCATCTGTCAAACTCATCACTGAGTCCATATCATCTCTCACACTCATCACTGAGTCCACATCATCTCTCACACTCATCGCTGAGTCCACATCATCTCTCACACTCATCACCGAGTCCACATCATCTGTCACACTCATCACCGAGTCCACATCATCTGTCACACTCATCACCGAGTCCACATCATCTGTCACGCTCATCACTGAGTCCACATCATCTGTCACACTCATCACCGAGTCCACATCCCCTCTCACACTCATCACTGAGTCCACATCATCTGTCACACTCATCACCGAGTCCACATCATCTGTCAAGCTCATCACTGAGTCCACATCATCTGTCAAACTCATCACTGAGTCCACATCATCTCTCACACTCATCACTGAGTCCACATCATTTGTCACGCTCATCACCGAGTCCACATCATCTGTCACACTCATCACTGAGTCCACATCATCTGTCACACTCATCACCGAGTCCACATCATCTGTCACGCTCATCACTGAGTCCACATCATCTGTCACACTCATCACCAAGTCCACATCCCCTCTCACACTCATCACTGAGTCCACATCATCTGTCACACTCATCACCGAGTCCACATCATCTGTCACGCTCATCACTGAGTCCACATCATCTGTCACACTCATCATTGAGTCCACATCATCTCTCACACTCATCACCAAGTCCACATCATCTACCACACTCATCACTGACTCCACATCATCTCTCACACTCATGACTGTGTCCACATCATCTGTCACACTCATCACCGAGTCCACATCATCTGTCACACTCATCACCGAGTCCACATCATCTATCACACTCATCACTGAGTCCACATCATGTCAAGCTCATCACCGAGTCCACATCATCTGTCACACTAATCACCGAGTCCACATCCCCTATCACACTCATCACCGAGTCCACATCATCTCTCACACTCATCACTGAGTGCACATCATCTCTCACACTCATCGCTGAGTCCACATCATCTCTCACACTCATCACCGATTCCACATCATCTGTCACACTCATCACCGAGTCCACATCATCTATCACACTCATCACTGAGTCCACATCATGTCACGCTCATCACCGAGTCCACATCATCTGTCACACTAATCACCGAGTCCACATCCCCTATCACACTCATCACCGAGTCCCCATCATCTCTCACACTCATGACTGTGTCCACATCATCTGTCACACTCATCACCGAGTCCACATCATCTGTCACACTCATCACCGAGTCCACATCATCTATCACACTCATCACTGAGTCCATATCATGTCACGCTCATCACCGAGTCCACATCATCTGTCACACTAATCACCGAGTCCACATCCCCTATCACACTCATCACCGAGTCCACATCATCTCTCACACTCATCACTGAGTCCACATCATCTCTCACACTCATCGCTGAGTCCACATCATCTCTCACACTCATCACTGAGTCCACATCATCTGTCACACTCATCACCGAGTCCACATCCCCTCTCACACTCATCACTGAGTCCATATCATCTGTCACACTCATCACCGAGTCCACATCATCTGTCAAGCTCATCACTGAGTCCACATCATCTGTCAAACTCATCACTGAGTCCACATCATCTCTCACACTCATCACTGAGTCCACATCATCTCTCACACTCATCGCTGAGTCCACATCATCTCTCACACTCATCACCGAGTACACATCATCTGTCACACTCATCACCGAGTCCACATCATCTGTCACAGTCATCACCGAGTCCACATCATCTGTCACGCTCATCACTGAGTCCACATCATCTGTCACACTCATCACCGAGTCCACATCCCCTCTCACACTCATCACTGAGTCCACATCATCTGTCACACTCATCACCGAGTCCACATCATCTGTCAAGCTCATCACTGAGTCCACATCATCTGTCAAACTCATCACTGAGTCCACATCATCTCTCACACTCATCACTGAGTCCACATCATTTGTCACGCTCATCACCGAGTCCACATCATCTGTCACACTCATCACCGAGTCCACATCATCTGTCACACTCATCACCGAGTCCACATCATCTGTCACGCTCATCACTGGGTCCACATCATCTGTCACACTCATCACCGAGTCCACATCCCCTCTCACACTCATCACTGAGTCCACATCATCTGTCACACTCATCACCGAGTCCACATCATCTGTCACGCTCATCACTGAGTCCACATCATCTGTCACACTCATCATTGAGTCCACATCATCTCTCACACTCATCACCAAGTCCACATCATCTACCACACTCATCACTGACTCCACATCATCTCTCACACTCATGACTGTGTCCACATCATCTGTCACACTCATCACCGAGTCCACATCATCTGTCACACTCATCACCGAGTCCACATCATCTATCACACTCATCACTGAGTCCACATCATGTCAAGCTCATCACCGAGTCCACATCATCTGTCACACTAATCACCGAGTCCACATCCCCTATCACACTCATCACCGAGTCCACATCATCTCTCACACTCATCACTGAGTGCACATCATCTCTCACACTCATCGCTGAGTCCACATCATCTCTCACACTCATCACCGATTCCACATCATCTGTCACACTCATCACCGAGTCCACATCATCTATCACACTCATCACTGAGTCCACATCATGTCACGCTCATCACCGAGTCCACATCATCTGTCACACTAATCACCGAGTCCACATCCCCTATCACACTCATCACCGAGTCCCCATCATCTCTCACACTCATGACTGTGTCCACATCATCTGTCACACTCATCACCGAGTCCACATCATCTGTCACACTCATCACCGAGTCCACATCATCTATCACACTCATCACTGAGTCCATATCATGTCACGCTCATCACCGAGTCCACATCATCTGTCACACTAATCACCGAGTCCACATCCCCTATCACACTCATCACCGAGTCCACATCATCTCTCACACTCATCGCTGAGTCCACATCATCTCTCACACTCATCACCGAGTCCACATCATCTGTCACACTCATCACCGAGTCCACATCATCTGTCACACTCATCACCGAGTCCACATCATCTGTCAAGCTCATCACTGAGTCCACATCATCTGTCAAACTCATCACTGAGTCCACATCATCTCTCACACTCATCACTGAGTCCACATTCTCTGTCACGCTCATCACCGAGTCCACATCATCTGTCACACTCATCACCGAGTCCACATCATCTGTCACACTCATCACCGAGTCCACATCATCTGTCACGCTCATCACTGAGTCCACATCATCTTTCACACTCATCACCGAGTCCACATCCCCTCTCACACTCATCACTGAGTCCACATCATCTGTCACACTCATCACCGAGTCCACATCATCTGTCAAGCTCATCACTGAGTCCACATCATCTGTCAAACTCATCACTGAGTCCACATCATCTCTCACACTCATCACTGAGTCCACATCATTTGTCACGCTCATCACCGAGTCCACATCATCTGTCACACTCATCACTGAGTCCACATCATCTGTCACACTCATCACCGAGTCCACATCATCTGTCACGCTCATCACTGAGTCCACATCATCTGTCACACTCATCACCGAGTCCACATCCCCTCTCACACTCATCACTGAGTCCACATCATCTGTCACACTCATCACCGAGTCCACATCATCTGTCACGCTCATCACTGAGTCCACATCATCTGTCACACTCATCATTGAGTCCACATCATCTCTCACACTCATCACCAAGTCCACATCATCTACCACACTCATCACTGACTCCACATCATCTCTCACACTCATGACTGTGTCCACATCATCTGTCACACTCATCACCGAGTCCACATCATCTGTCACACTCATCACCGAGTCCACATCATCTATCACACTCATCACTGAGTCCACATCATGTCAAGCTCATCACCGAGTCCACATCATCTGTCACACTAATCACCGAGTCCACATCCCCTATCACACTCATCACCGAGTCCACATCATCTCTCACACTCATCACTGAGTGCACATCATCTCTCACACTCATCGCTGAGTCCACATCATCTCTCACACTCATCACCGATTCCACATCATCTGTCACACTCATCACCGAGTCCACATCATCTATCACACTCATCACTGAGTCCACATCATGTCACGCTCATCACCGAGTCCACATCATCTGTCACACTAATCACCGAGTCCACATCCCCTATCACACTCATCACCGAGTCCCCATCATCTCTCACACTCATGACTGTGTCCACATCATCTGTCACACTCATCACCGAGTCCACATCATCTGTCACACTCATCACCGAGTCCACATCATCTATCACACTCATCACTGAGTCCATATCATGTCACGCTCATCACCGAGTCCACATCATCTGTCACACTAATCACCGAGTCCACATCCCCTATCACACTCATCACCGAGTCCACATCATCTCTCACACTCATCACTGAGTCCACATCATCTCTCACACTCATCGCTGAGTCCACATCATCTCTCACACTCATCACCGAGTCCACATCATCTGTCACACTCATCACCGAGTCCACATCATCTATCACACTCATCAATGAGTCCATATCATGTCACGCTCATCACCGAGTCCACATCATCTGTCACACTAATCACCGAGTCCACATCCCCTATCACACTCATCACCGAGTCCACATCATCTCTCACACTCATCACTGAGTCCACATCATCTCTCACACACATCGCTGAGTCCACATCATCTCTCACACTCATCACCGAGTCCACATCATCTGTCACACTCATCACCGAGTCCACATCATCTGTCACACTCATCACCGAGTCCCCATCATCTGTCACGCTCATCACTGAGTCCACATCATCTGTCACACTCATCACCGAGTCCACATCCCCTCTCACACTCATCACTGAGTCCACATCATCTGTCACACTCATCACCGAGTCCACATCATCTGTCAAGCTCATCACTGAGTCCACATCATCTGTCAAACTCATCACTGAGTCCATATCATCTCTCACACTCATCACTGAGTCCACATCATCTCTCACACTCATCGCTGAGTCCACATCATCTCTCACACTCATCACCGAGTCCACATCATCTGTCACACTCATCACCGAGTCCACATCATCTGTCACACTCATCACCGAGTCCACATCATCTGTCACGCTCATCACTGAGTCCACATCATCTGTCACACTCATCACCGAGTCCACATCCCCTCTCACACTCATCACTGAGTCCACATCATCTGTCACACTCATCACCGAGTCCACATCATCTGTCAAGCTCATCACTGAGTCCACATCATCTGTCAAACTCATCACTGAGTCCACATCATCTCTCACACTCATCACTGAGTCCACATCATTTGTCACGCTCATCACCGAGTCCACATCATCTGTCACACTCATCACTGAGTCCACATCATCTGTCACACTCATCACCGAGTCCACATCATCTGTCACGCTCATCACTGAGTCCACATCATCTGTCACACTCATCACCGAGTCCACATCCCCTCTCACACTCATCACTGAGTCCACATCATCTGTCACACTCATCACCGAGTCCACATCATCTGTCACGCTCATCACTGAGTCCACATCATCTGTCAAACTCATCATTGAGTCCACATCATCTCTCACACTCATCACCAAGTCCACATCATCTACCACACTCATCACTGACTCCACATCATCTCTCACACTCATGACTGTGTCCACATCATCTGTCACACTCATCACCGAGTCCACATCATCTGTCACACTCATCACCGAGTCCACATCATCTATCACACTCATCACTGAGTCCACATCATGTCAAGCTCATCACCGAGTCCACATCATCTGTCACACTAATCACCGAGTCCACATCCCCTATCACACTCATCACCGAGTCCACATCATCTCTCACACTCATCACTGAGTGCACATCATCTCTCACACTCATCGCTGAGTCCACATCATCTCTCACACTCATCACCGATTCCACATCATCTGTCACACTCATCACCGAGTCCACATCATCTATCACACTCATCACTGAGTCCACATCATGTCACGCTCATCACTGAGTCCACATCATCTCTCACACTCATCGCTGAGTCCACATCATCTCTCACACTCATCACTGAGTCCACATCATCTGTCACACTCATCACCGAGTCCACATCCCCTCTCACACTCATCACTGAGTCCACATCATCTGTCACACTCATCACCGAGTCCACATCATCTGTCAAGCTCATCACTGAGTCCACATCATCTGTCAAACTCATCACTGAGTCCACATCATCTCTCACACTCATCACTGAGTCCACATCATCTATCACACTCATCACTGAGTCCACATCATCTCTCACACTCATCACCGAGTCCACATCATCTGTCACACTCATCACCGAGTCCACATCATCTGTCACACTCATCACCGAGTCCACATCATCTGTCACGCTCATCACTGAGTCCACATCATCTGTCACACTCATCACCGAGTCCACATCCCCTCTCACACTCATCACTGAGTCCACATCATCTGTCACACTCATCACCGAGTCCACATCATCTGTCAAGCTCATCACTGAGTCCACATCATCTGTCAAACTCATCACTGAGTCCACATCATCTCTCACACTCATCACTGAGTCCACATCATTTGTCACGCTCATCACCGAGTCCACATCATCTGTCACACTCATCACCGAGTCCACATCATCTGTCACACTCATCACCGAGTCCACATCATCTGTCACGCTCATCACTGGGTCCACATCATCTGTCACACTCATCACCGAGTCCACATCATCTGTCACGCTCATCACTGAGTCCACATCATCTGTCACACTCATCATTGAGTCCACATCATCTCTCACACTCATCACCAAGTCCACATCATCTACCACACTCATCACTGACTCCACATCATCTCTCACACTCATGACTGTGTCCACATCATCTGTCACACTCATCACCGAGTCCACATCATCTGTCACACTCATCACCGAGTCCACATCATCTATCACACTCATCACTGAGTCCACATCATGTCAAGCTCATCACCGAGTCCACATCATCTGTCACACTAATCACCGAGTCCACATCCCCTATCACACTCATCACCGAGTCCACATCATCTCTCACACTCATCACTGAGTCCACATCATCTCTCACACTCATCACCGATTCCACATCATCTGTCACACTCATCACCGAGTCCACATCATCTATCACACTCATCACTGAGTCCACATCATGTCACGCTCATCACCGAGTCCACATCATCTGTC